>NC_056732.1:1452244554-1452544554 GCF_019279795.1 Protopterus annectens
TGGGTGTGTATATAAAGGTGACTGATGCCCTTCAAGAATGCAACTGCAGTCATAACATATGGGTTGTCCTGCCTCAGGCAGCCCTCGGTCGGCCGGATTCCAAAGTCTGGGTCCGACGTCAGCTGATGTCGCATTTCTCTCCGACGTCAGAGCGGCAGGAGTACATAAGCATCAGCCGACGCCATCTTCTTCAGTCTTTCTTGCCGCGCGGTGCCCGAAGCAGAAGCAGTTCGCAAGTGCCGGTCGGTCAGCTCCTGTATTCTTCGAACCGAAGTCATCAAAAAAGCTAAGTATCCCGTTGGGGACATTTTCTTGCCTCAGCCGATGTCAGAAATTACTGAAAAAGTTAATAATTGTTTGTCTTGTGGTAAACAAATACCTCATAAGGATTTCCATTCTTATTGCCTTCCTTGCCTTGGCCCAGACCACGACGTCTCGGCCTGTGCCGCCTGTGCTCGCTTCAATAAGCGCACTCTCAGGCGCCGAGCGGAGTTCGCTTAAGACTTTTTCGGCGAAAAATACGATTACAAGATGCCGTTGGAATTACCGACATCGCAGACTCCTAAAAACGTAAAGACCGGGACCGCCATCCTCAGCCCGCGTCTTCCACCGACACCACGCCAAAACCTACTGTGAGTGCCCCGGTTCCCTCTGAGGCGGTTATTTCACCGCTCCGAACCGAAGACACCGCATTACCGATACCGGAGACCACACCGACGCCAATTATTGATTTTCCTCCGGATACTGTAACCGAGGAAATGCCCGAGACCATTGCTGTGGATAAGGTAACTCCTGCACGTGGAGCTGCTAGGCCTCCCATGTCCATGTCTATCAAGGTCTACACACGTGCTAAGGCAGCCAGCAAGACTAAGCACCTTACTGCAAAAGCCTTACCTCAGCCTACTCCTGAGACACAAATCATGACTATGGCAGCAGACTTAATCTCCATGATCAGAGGTTCCCAGGCCTATCCTGAGAGAGGATCCCAGCCTCCTCCTGATAAGAGGCCCAGGGTTGAGCCCACTGACCCTCTCCCTTCAGATGAAGATTCTGAGGCCTCTGGCCACTCCGATAGCCAGGAAGAGCCTTTTCAGACCTTGAGGACTCAGATGCAGAGGACTCAATCCCCTCGGCCTCCCCTCCTGAGGATATTTATTTTGGGGAAGTTCTGCATTCCATGAGGGAACATTTTAAGTGGCAAGGCCAGGAATTTTCTGATTCCAGAAAGCGCCTTCGTACCTTCCTTAAAAAGCCCCAGCACAGGCCCTTAGCTATACCTCCAGTGCTTGATGTTTTGGATGATTTATACTCTGACTCCAGTGTTACCCCTGATACTCTCCCTCCTGCTCCTGCCAAGCTGGACAGATACTATAGAGTTCCTGAAACACATTCTCATTTCTTTAGGGCCCATGCTGTTGATTTAGAAACTATTTCACAGGGGCCGAAAGGGGTTTCAGCTACCACCTCCAAAAATCCTTTGCCTTCCAACAGGGAAGCTAGGTCATTAGAGAGATGGGGGAAGAAGGTTTACACCTCCACTACTTTATCTATGAGAGCTCTCAATTGTCTCTCTCATATGTTTCAATATCAGGATTTCCTGTTAGATGATTTACAGAAAACTTTAGCCTAACTTGATCTTTTAGATAGGAAGTCTTTGCAGGAGGCTGTACACAACTCTCAGCAAGTTAGCAATCACTTCCTTCAGTGTGGATATGATGCATTGGAAGCTTCATGTAGGGCAGCTATGACAGGGGCGGTCATTCGCAGACATGCATGGTTAAAAGAACAACCTCTACCAGATCATGTTAAGGCAAAACTTCTTGATGCACCCTTGGAAACGAACAAGCTTTTTGGTGCTAATGCTAAAGATGTATTAAAGACCATTGAGGAAAAAGCCAAGTCAGTTCAGACAGTCAAAGATTTCCTCCAGGTTCAGCCACCCAGATTCAGCAGGAATTGGCCTTCAAAAAACTGGTCCTTTCCTAATACTGAAAGATTTCAAAGGGGCAAAAGCAGGCGTGGCCGAGGAAGAGGGCAATACAGAGGTTCCTACAGGGGACGACAATGGCAACCAGCAAACCAAAGAAGTGACACAGGGGCTTCTCCTGCCCCACGGGGACAATCCCAATGACTTTCCTCTACTTCCGCTAACCAAAGAGCAAACAGAAGCTCCCTTGGGCGGAAAATTATCTCTGTTTTCAGACAATTGGCACAGATTGACAAAGGACAAATGGATTTTGGACATTATAGACCAAGGCTACAGGTTCCACTTTCATACCTTACCAAGAAAACAAGGCATGCCAAACCTACTGCAAAACCAGAGGGCAGAGGCTTTCAAGCAAATTTCTCTGCTAGTTCAGATCAATGCAATAGAAAAAGTTCCACAACAAGAAGAAGGCCAGGGGTTTTACTCAAGACTGTTCCTTGTTCCAAGAAAAGAAACACAATGGAGACCAATACTGGATTTGTCCGCATTAAACACCTTTCTCATACCAAAGTTCAAAATGCTGACCTTACAGCAACTCCTTCCCATGCTGGTCAAGGGGTCTTGGCTGATTACTCTGGACCTCAAGGAGGCATACCTGCATGTCCCTATCAGACACAGCTGCAGAAGATACCTCAGATTTCTTGCAGGGCCAGAGCATTATCAATTCTCAGCATTGCCATTTGGCTTATCTACTGCGCCCAGAGTGTTTACAAAATGCCTGGCTTCAGTAATTGCTCATTGCAGGCTCCAGGGGATCCAAATTTACCCGTACCTGGACGACTGCCTCATACAAGCGGACGAAAAACTGATTTTGACAAAAAACTTGGATTATGTCATTCAATTGCTACAGGCTCTGGGATACACAGTCAACTTCCAAAAGTCAAGACTGCAGCCATCCCAGCAAATTACTTTCTTAGGAGCCAATCTAGACACAACCTTTCAAATGGCTTACCTGACAGAAGACAAGCAAAAGAAGTTAACTCATTATTTCAAAGGTTTGGCAAAGCTCACCCAGATGACTGCAAGGAGATTCCTACAGGCCCTGGGTTACATGGCATCATGCATTCTCCTGGTTCCATTAGCAAGACTACACATGAGAAAGCTTCAATGGTACCTAAAAAGTTTATGGTCTCAACACAGCAACAACCTAGAGACAACCATACCGCTTATCCCATGCCTACAAAAGGAATTCCTATGGTGGGCCTCGGTAAGCCAGGCTAACACAGGAATGTCATTCAAAAAACCACAAATAACACAAACAATGACCACAGACTCCTCAGACCTGGGATGGGGGGCGCACATGGAGGGCAGATGTATTCAAGGACAATGGTCTCCAAAGGAAACGCATCTGCATATCAACCAAAAAGAAATGCTGGCAGTCATGCATGCCATCGAGGCCTTTCGACAACAACTTCAGCAAGGCCACCTGCTAATACGGACAGACAACACCATTGTCATGTGGTACATAAACAAGCAGGGGGGCACCTATTCTTACCCCCTTTGCAGACTGACAATGAATCTTTGGGAAAAATCACTGAGCTTAAACATACAGTTGCAATCCCAGTTTGTTCCAGGCAAAGACAATGTGCTGGCAGACAGCCTAAGCAGGAATTTCCTAGATCCCCACGAATGGAGGTTACATCCAGAAATCTTCATAAGGCTCGCCTCGACATGGGACAGGCCAGAAGTAGACCTATTTGCCTCCCACCTCAATCATCAGCTACAAAAGTTCTGTTCAAGGGCATATCATCCACAAGCATGGAAAACAGATGCTCTCTCATTCAACTGGAACTTCCTAAAGATTTATGCATTCCCACCTCTGCCACTGATGACCACAGTACTACTAAAGATCAAAGCAGAGAAACCGAAAGGGATCCTAATAGCTCCAGATTGGCCAAGACAACACTGGTACCCACTACTATGGAGCATATGCCACAACAAAAAATGGGCCCTTCCCCAATGGCCCCATCTTTTGACTCAAAACAACTTCAAGACAGTACATCCCAACATTCAGACGCTCCAGCTAACAGCTTGGGAGATTCCATGAATAACCTCAATCTATCTCTCTCCAAGGAAGTTCAGCGGATATTAACAGAAGCCCGCAGACCATCCACCAGAAAGGTTTATTCTGCAAAATGGAAGAGATTCAGCATTTGGAATACCAGCAAGGGTCATGATGCATCATTATTGAACATCCCACTCATCCTGGAATACTTGGCAGATATGCTGCAGAAAGGACTCTCATATTCTTCTATAAAGATACATGCTTCAGCTATTTCAGCTAGATACAACACTGATCCACCTGTGTTCTCACATCCTTTGTTAAGGCAATTTCTTAGAGGAATCAAGAATATCAAGCCACCAAGAAAGGCCCCAGTACCAGCTTGGGACCTCAACTTTGTCCTAGAAAACTGACTCTGCCCCCTTTGAGCCAGCAGCTTCTGTGGACTTACAATTCCTCTCATGGAAGACAGCTTTCCTGTTGGCAATTACCTCAGCAAGAAGGGTTTCGGAATTACAGGCCCTAATGGCAATACCACCGTTCATTACCTTTCATAGAGACAGGGTCTCCTTACGAACCAACCCTAGTTTTCTGCCAAAAGTGGTATCTAGGGTTTCTTTGAATCAAGCAATTCACCTGCCTACTTTCTTTCCCAATCCTGAGAACAAAGGGGAAAGACTGTTGCACACCTTGGACATTCACAGACAACTTCGCTACTACCTGGACAGAACCAAGGCCAATAGGAAGTCTGATCAGATTTTTGTAGCTTACGCTCCTGGAGTACAAGGAAAAGCAGTTTCCAAACAGACCATCTCAAAATGGATTGGACATTGCATCAGATTATGTTATTCCTTCCATGGAAAGAGTGTACCAGCCAATATCAGACCACACTCTACCAGAGCTACAGCCACCTCTACAGCATTCTTAAGAGGGGTGCCTACAAAAGACATTCTAGAAGCTGCTACATGGAGCTCCGTGCATACATTCTCCAAACACTACAACCTTCCTTTATATTCCAGATCCAGAGCAGGCTTTGCTTCGGCAGTCCTGCAGGGATTGATAGCTACACCATCCTTTTCTTAGTGCTTTCCACCTCCCCCAGCTAAGCTATGGTATTCAACCCATATGTTATGACTGCAGTTGCATTCTTGAAGGACATAGTACAGTTCTGTACCTACCATAAATGTAGATGTCCGATAGATATGCAACTGCAGTCGGGTTTTCCCTCCCTCCTTCCCCTCTATTCCTTGGGTCCACTCCTCTCCCTGTTATCCTAGCTGGGGATATCTGTTATGGTGTATCTGTTTATTGCTTATTTATTAGTCTGGAAACCTGTTTTGTCTTCCAAATTGATTACAGCCTTCCTTGGAGGGCACCTGGCATCTGGGGTAAGAAACACTGAAGAAGATGGCGTCGGCTGATGCTTATGTACTCCTGCCGCTCTGACGTCGGAGAGAAATGCGACATCAGCCGACGTCGGACCCAGACTTTGGAATCCGGCCGACCGAGGCCTGCCTGAGGCAGGACAACCCATATGTTATGACTGCAGTTGCATATCTATCGGACATCTACATTTATGGTAGGTACAAAACTGTACTTTTTTGAAAGTGGTATTATGACTCTGATGATACCAGGTTGACTGGTGAAAGCACTCTGTCTTTATCGTTGAATGGAATAAAATCATTGAACCTTCGTGTTTTGGTGCTGTTGCCTTCCTTGCCTACACTGTGGTTGAGCTTGCTGTGGTGAAATTAGTTCTTTGGGTACAATATCCTATGGTAAGGCTGAAATTGAAGAGTAGTTTTATGTTTGGGTTTAGCTCTTCTTGGAGTTCATGTAGGACGCAGCCCGGGACGCAGTCTGGTCCCATTGATGCTGTGTTTTTTGCTTTGGAGAGGGCGGCTCTTAACTAAGCATCTGACATGTTAGGGGGGCAGCACTCTGCTGGGATAGATATTTGCCCTTTTGGTGGGGAGGGGGGTGGTTTGCGCTGAACCTGTCAGCTAGGATGTTGGCAATGTCTGTGGGTTCGGTGTATTTTTTGTCATTTTGGACTAATTCTGAGCATATCTGGGAATTTCCACCCAGGTTCCTAACATAACTAAAGAAAGCCTTGTGATTATCCTTCGTGTCCTGTGCAATTTTTCTCTCGAAGCTGGCCTTAGACGATTTTGAGTGCCCGTAGTTTTTTGCTAACACTGATCAGAGATGCCTTCCCTTTTTGGGATTTTGCTCTATCAATGTAGTAGCTTCCTCCTATTGTATAGTTTGTTTATGGCTGGGATCCACCAGACAGGACGTCTGCCTTTGGAGGATTGGGTCTTGGTTTTATTTGGGATTGCATGATCCATGCATTCCTGAAGGTGTTCATAGAATGCGTTTATAAAGGATTTTGCGGTCTGGGCCATATTTTCCACAGGCCCGGGGGCTTTGAAGGATTCCACCTCGGTTTTGAGGAGTGTGAAATTTGCTTTAGAGAAGTTTTTCACTGTGGTTTTCTGGGCAGGGGGTGGGGTCGGGATGTGAATATCCAGTGAGATTAGTTTATGGTCTGATCTTACCAGTGTGGGATACACTTCTGGTCTAGAGCATAGAGTCCCCATGTTGGTGATGATCAGGTCCAGTATGTTTTCCCCTGTTGTGGGAGTGGTAACAAGTTGTTCCATAGCATTTGAGTTTATAAATTCTAGGAACCTTTGAGCTAGTGTGTTGGAGCTAGAGTAATGCTTCCAGCCTATGTTTGGGTAGTTGAAGTCGCCCAATATAATGGTGTTTGGAGAGACCTTCATATTTTCCAGTGTTCTCAGGAAGGCCGAGTGGGGTTCCTGGGTTTGGGAGGGTGGTCTATAGCAGGCTATAAACTGTAAGGCAGTTTTACCTACTGTTAGTTGCACATGGATAGTCCCTGATGCTTCATACTGTGCCACAAACCTGGAGGTGTGGGTATCTTTGACGAATATTGATACTCCCCCTCCTTTTCTAGTTCGGTCCAAGTTTTGGGGCCGAAAAGCATGGTATGAGGTATAACCTGGTAGTGCTGGGGTGCTCTCGGGAGCCTTGAACCAGGTTTCTGTTACTGCACAGATATCAATGTTCTCCATGCTAAGGAGAGTTTCGAGTGCATGCATCTTGAGGTTTAGACTTCTGGCGTTGAGTAGCATTACTCTTAGTTTCTTATCCCTTGTGATACCTATGGAGGTGGGTTTGTCTTTTGAGCCTTGCCTAAAAAAGGCACTATGGGGGTAGCAAGAGCCTTTGCCAATATCCGAAAGCCCAGGGGTGACAGGTGCAAGCAGTCCCTAGCGAAGAATCGTGGCTTGTCGAGCATGTCATCCCAGGCTGACAGGCATTGGATCCCCTTTGAATGACACCAATACTTAAGCCAATTGTTGAAATTAATCATCTTGTCTTCATATTGTGGCATCATTCTTGGTGAGGGTAAGATGCTACTCAAGGTCAGGGTCATACCGGCCTGCGCTATATGCTCAGAGAGCTTTTCTATGTCTCTTTTCATGTACGTCTCATGTCATTCACACCAGCATGGACAATGACGGAGTCATATTTGAACTTGCCTTGGAGTGACCTGAGTGCTTGTGTTATGTGGCGGATCCTAGCGCCCGACAGGCAGCTCACCGTGACCTTCTCGGTGTTCAGCCTGGTGAGCGGGACATCAGTGTGCCTGACGGTAGAGTCACCTATTACAAGTGTATCAGGTGTATTGTTTAGCCTTAAGGACTGTGACTGTTCAGCACGCTGGCTTTGTGAGCTATGTATTGCACGTGTTTTGTTTTGGGGTAGCGGTTGCTTGGGTGTCTGCTTTGGAGGTCTCTGCTGCTTAGGCAGATTTTTATTTAGAGCCTCTGAGTATGTTTTTGTGTGTGGCTTGCTGTCTTGGAAGGTCTATGTGAGACTGGAATTGTAGTGAGTGTGGTTTCCTTCTCCTCCTGACTGGTTACGCCAGTACTGAGTCGAGAGAGCTTAGCCTCCAGTTTGGCTATATGGTTGCATCTCTCACATGTGTTGGAATTTGTTGGGAGGAGGAGAGGGTTGTCTGTGTACATGAGGCAGTTGTAACATTGCTTCAAGATTCCCAGATTCGCCAGCTGGACCAGAGAGGAGATTGACAACTGAGCTTTGGACATGCTAGAATAGTATTGGGAATTCCTTTATAATTGGAAAAAAAAGGGCCAATGGGGAACAAGGTACTCAAGGGGAGTTTGTGAGGGTGTAATGCTTTTAATTTTTTAGTGCTTACTTATATAATTGCTTTAGTGAGCAAGTGCCAGGTAACTTAAATGCAAAAACAACAAACAGTAACTTTCTTTCAAGTGAAATAAGGAAATAAGTACAGTAAGCAATGCAGATATCACTAGGGATCCACAGAAGCGCTGAAAAGCCGCGCTTTAGGTGGAATTAGCGTTTCAGGGAAATAAGCAAACAAGCATACAAACCGCTAGATTCAGCAGGCCTGGGTGTAGTCTCTGCTACAGCAAACGAGGTGTACCAATTTCAGTAAGAAACAGTTCAAATATGCAGGCACTATAAGCCTTTAACCAGAAATTCCCAGCTCAGAAGGGCAGAGTCCAGCCTCTCCTCCCACAAGAGTGCAGACCACGAACCTTCTTAATGTAAAATAACTGGCTTGAAGCCCAAGTGCTTAAACCAGAACTAATACACTTTTAGAATAGCAGACCCTGAGCCTTCAATCAGCAGTTCCCAACTTAGATGGATGTAAGCTACCTGCAGGCCACAAACCTTCCTAATGTAAAACAACTGGTCTGAGCCCAAGTGCTTAATCCAAAAGACTTGTAATGATAGCTACACTTTAATCAAGTTACTACTAAGCAGTAATAAATACAATTGAGTACTTTAAAGAATGCATGGATTAGTGCTCAAGTTATACAAACAAAGCTAGATTCAGCAGACCTGGATCTAGTCTATGCTACAGCAAACAAGGTGTACCAGTTTCAGTAAGAAGCAGTTCAAATATGCAGACACTATAAGCCTTTAACCAGAAATTCCCAGCTCAGAAGGGCAGAGTCCAGCCTCTCCTCCCACAAGAGTGCAGACCATGAACCCTCTTAATGTAAAATAACTGGCCTGAAGCCCAAGTGCTTAAACTAAAAGGCTTAGAGTGAGTTACTCCAAGCAGTAATAAATGCAATTGAGTACTTTTAAGATGACGCAAAAGCAAAATAAAGTAGGAAGAAACACAAATACAGTAAAAGCAGATAACATTTGTTTTTTTATTTTTTGAGTGAGCAAATGAGATGGGCCCAGGAGGAGTATCCAAGTGCAAATTTACAAGAGGGGCGGGCAGTCTCAAAGCCGCCAAGATCAACACCAAGACAAAAACAGGGAGGGTGCACGGGAATCTACTGAAAAACCGAGTCACAGCTTCCAGCTAGATATTCCTCAATGCAACACAAACAAATTACTTTAAATCGTGTATTATTTGATAAAAGTTACTTAGCTTCACTTATGCGTCCAATATATGTAGCAACCATGAATTTCTGAATCATCTTTTTAAAGATGGATCTAGTTCATCAAGCATTAAAGTTCATTCAGCAGCAATATCAAGTTTTCACGTTGATTTTGATGGCTCCTCTGTCACCTCTCATAAATTAAGCAAAGCATTCTTGAAATGTGTTGTTCTTCTAAGACCTCATTTTAAAGATCAATGTTAAGTTGTCATTCTCGCCTTCATTCTTGCTGGATGGGTTCGGAGCCGATCCTCGGCTCCGACTCAGCCTATACTATAGCTCGAGAGCTATTTTTACTGGCTCGAGGCAGCCCTATAACCCACAATACCATGCGCTAACTCCCCAGATCTCATTTGCCGCTTCGCTGCGAGGTTGTCTTTTTTTACCGGCTCAGGTCAGTAAGAGATTTATTCTATTTAACTAAAATTTCAGATAGTTTCCCCAGTTAGTTACCCTTGTTTAGGTCCCTACTAATTGTACAACCTTTTTTGTAGCCCTTTTTCCCTTCTCTAGTTAATTTTTATCTTTGGGCCTCTGGTACCTCAGTTTCCCCACCCCTTATAGTGTCTGTGTGTGTGGGTTTTTAGTCAGTTCCCTTAACTTTCCTAATTTTAAGTTGTGTGTGTGTGTGGACTGACTGTGTTTACTGTGGTTAGGACTATGTCCAAAGACACTAAGGTCTCGGGATTCAAGAAGTGTGACTCGTGCTGTCAGAAAATGTCTCTGACAGACGGTCACACTTCTTGTGTCTATTGCTTGGGGCCTTTACACCTGCAGGACTCTTGTTCCTTCTGTCATGGGTTTAGTTCAAGAGTCCTGCAGGAGAGGCGTAATAAGCTCATCCTAAGGGGCTTGTTAAAGCCTGATGACTCCCCGTCCAAGTCTGGCTCGGGGAAGTCTTCAAAAACCGCCAAACCCTCGGCTCCAGCTTCTGAGTCGAGGGCTGGCGTTATCGAGATGGCTCCGAGGTGGGTAAAGTGGTATCTGCTCCGAAACCAGCATTGGAGCCGACCCCAGCGTGCAAGCGCTCTAGATCCCCCTCGATAGACTCCGTCCGATCGGCTCCGAGATCCCCTCTATCGGAGCGGAGTCATAGGACTCACTCATCTAGGTCATTCAGGCTCTCCGATCACGACATCGAGAGGGTGGTCAGTAGGCTCATAAAATCTCAGGCACTAGCCCAAATGCTCCAGAGCCCAACTCACCAGACTGTGGCTCCTTCGGTACCGCCATCGATTCCTCCTCCGACTCACCTCTCGAGTTCGGTGCCGGAGTTTGTCGGAACCGTAACTTTACCCACGTCGGAGCCGATACTCCCACCTTCGGCTCCGCTCTTCATTGGTTCCGTCCATGGAGAGGTCCGGGCACCGGGACTCCATTGTCTGCTCCGAGGGGGCGAGTGGCATCGGACCCTTGTCCGACCCTGCTCTCCCTCTCGGAGCTTCGGCTCTGGTTAGTTTGGCCCCGACATCATTCTCGGAGCCTTTTCTGTCGGTGCCGGGGGCGGTTCCGGTCTCTTCGGAGCCGGGACTACCTTTGGTATCTGATAGGGGAGCCTTCGAGGTGATGAGGAGCGTGCTGGACCCAGTGTCCACTCCAAGGTTAAGTTCTGCAGCTCCTCCCTCTACAGTGCCTGTTACTGTCTCTGGCCACCCTCCTGTATCTGACAGCAGAGATCCGAAGCGTAGGATATCCACCTTGGGTGTCTCCTTTTCTTCCAAGGGCTCCCCTGAAGTTTCAGGGAAACCCCCTAGGAAAAGAAAGTGCAAGAGGAAGCACACAGACTCCCCCGAGTCTGTCACATCAGACACCGACTTGGATGAGTCTGAGGGTTACCCCAGATCTCTTTTTCAGACATTCTAGAGATCCTAAAACAGAGGGGAAATTGGTCCACTCTCAAACCTACCGAGGATGAGTCTGTTTACCTTGACGCTTTTGGATCTCGCCCTTCCACCTCCTGGGTGTCTCCCCCTTTCGACCCACTAATGGAGGTAGTGGAACCTACCCCTAGGAGGCCTTCTAAATTTATTTCTGCACCAGAGGACAAGTCCTTTCTCACCAAAGGCGTTTCAGTTGATGCTATGGTGGTAACAGCAGCCACTAAGAAGGAATTGGCTGATCCTTCTGTACCTGTTCATCCTCCTAACAAAGAGTCCAGGACCATGGACAGGTACGGCAAGCGGACATTTGCTTCAGCGACCTTTACTATGCGATCGCTGAACTATTTGTCATTTCACCCGCCTTCAGAGAGACCTGCTCAAAGAGCTGGGTGAAACGGTACAGGATCCTTCTGCTGCGGGGTATCAGGACAAGATAAACTCCCAGCTGGCCACCCTGAACTCCATTGTTAACTCCTCATAGGTTCATAGGTTCATACTAGGCTATCTGCCCTAGGGCATTTATAAGCCTAGCCAGAGTGTGTGTGGCTTTCACCACCCCTTAGGATGAGAATACTATACCCATTAGTTTGCTGTGCCTCTGTCCAGCAGTGATACAGAGATGATTCCCGGGGTAAACCTACGATCTCCCATCCACTCGTCAAGATTTCTCTTGAACAGAGTCAGTGAGGGGCTCTGCCTCACATGGACTGGGATTCTGTTCCATAGTGTAGGGAGTCTCTGGGTGATGAATCTGTCCCTCCAGCACATCCTATTTATATCCGTGTTGAGGTTTAAGTCTCTTGCTCTCGTGGCTCTGGTGGATTAAACACACACTTGCCATTTGCAGGATTCATACCCCTACCTGACTATGTTATGACACTCGAGATGGACACATTAGCAGAGTGTGCTATTCACATTACTTGTGCTATTCACATTACTGTGGCTTATCTCTTACGCAGCCGATGGAGCAAGTAGGGCCGCTGGCACAGGTGTTGCGTTGAGACATCACGCTTGGATGCGACTTTAACTTTGCCGATCCCTTCAAGGCGTCCTTCACCAACACCCCCCTTTGATGGTTCAGAATTGTTTGGACCTCAGGTGAAGAATACCCTCACCAGATGCGAGCAAGATGGTAAGACTCTCTCTGCCGTGGGAGTCCATTTTTCCACACCTTCTAGACCTTATCCTAAGGGACAGAGGGGTGGAAAGATGTGGTTCCGCAAACCACAGGGAGTCATGCCTGCCGCACGTGGTGAATTTCCCTCTAGAGGCAGAGGGGGGAATAATGACAGACGCCGCCCTAGGGGCAGAGGGGGTCCACAGAACCAGGGTTCCAGGGAATCTTTCCCTGACCAGCCCTTTCAGCATCCCTGAGAAGCTGCCCGACTGTCCGCCATCGGAGGCAGTCGGGAGAAGATTATCTCTGTACCTGGAAGCCTGGCAATCCCTCTCCCAAGACACATGGGTACAGAAGATCATATCCGAGGGTTACAAAATTCCCTTCACTTCCCCTCCAGTCGAACCGCCAAGATCCCTACCAGACGTATGACCCGCACAAAGGGGTCAGGCTCAGCTAGAAATAAAAAAGCTGTTAACAGAGAGTCATCCAGGCAGTCCCAGCAGATCAGCTAGGATCCGGAATCTACTCCAGATTCTTTTTGGTACCAAAAGAGACTGGAGACCCATTTTGGACCTCAGCAGATTGAACAACTCTGTACAAAAGACAAAATTTCGGATGGTAACACTGCAGTCCATTCTACCCTTTTTGGGCAGAGACAACTGGATGTGCTCCTTAGACCTCCAGGACGTGTACTATCATATAAAGATACACAGGCGCTCCAGGAGGTTTCTCCACTTCTGGCTGGGAGCCAGTCATTATCAATTCAGAACCCTGCCCTTTGGTCTCACCACAGCCCCCTCGGTGTTCACCAAATGCTTGGCAGTGGTCATGGCTCACCTGAGACGCACAGGATTCCAGGTGTTTCCATATCTAGACGACTGGCTCATTTCCGCTACCACCAAGCAGCATCTTATAATGGCCAGAGATTACACTATTCAACTTTGCAACAGTCTAGGTATTTCTATAAATTTTGCAAAGTCCTCCTTGTCACCTTGTCAATGTATAAACTTTATAGGCGCCGTATTAAACACCACAGAAATGTCTGCAACATTACTACCTCAGAGTGACAAGACATAAGGCGAAATGTTCAGTCCCCGTTTCAGCCCAACAGAGTTCAAGTCAAGCTAGTATTGAAAGCGTTAGGCCTCATGGCAGCGGCGATTCTTCTACTCCCATTAGCCCGCTTCCACATGAAGCTCCTTCAGTGGATGCTGTTTTCTCAGTGGTCCTTTCAACAGCTACCAATGACTCACAATATTTTGATAACCCCTTCTTGCAAGAATCATCTCTCTTGGTGGATGGTTTCCCCTCAGCTTTTTCAGGGCAGACCCTTTGTTCTCCCCCCCCCCCCCTCAGTTGCCACTGTGACAACGGATGCCTCCCTGATCGGGTGGGGGGGCATAATCAGGGCAGGACGGTCCAGGGTACATGGCAACAATCAGAACGCCACTTGCTCATAAATGTCCTGGTGATGAGGGCGGTGCTTTTGACGTTGCAAGCCCTTCAGAGCTCTCTTCCCACAGGGACTATAGCAATTCAAACGGACAATATGTCTGTAGTGTGGTACATAAACAAGCTGGGCAGAACAAAGTCCTACCCCCTATGTCGAGAAACACTCAGACTTTGGCAATGGGTGATTTCCTCTCAACGGTTTCTGATAGCAATGCACATCCCCGGGAAGTCCAACGTCATAGCGGACAGATTGAGCAGAACTATCCTCATGCCTCACGAGTGGTCTCTAAATCAAGCGTTAGCAGACAGAATATTTCAGAAGTGGGGCCAGCCTTGCTGCGATCTTTTCGCAACTCCTCAAAACAGTAAGTGCCTCGACTTCTTCACACTCTTTCCTCTACCAGGCCATCCCCCCAGAGACACTCTTGTTCACGATTGGCCCCGGGGTCTTCTATATGCCTTTCTTCCCTTGTCATTGATCCCGCAATTAATTCAGAAAGCAACCGCATTGAGATCCAAAATGATCCTCATTGCCCCGTTTTGGCCTCGACAAGTATGGATGTTATGTGATCCTATCTCGCCTACATTCTGTACTGATGGGCTCGGAGCCGATCCCTCGGCTCTGACTCGGCACGCTTATGCTATAGAGCGAGGCCTCTTATTGACTGAGCTATCTTTATCCCAGGATGCACCACCACTAATCCCCCAGATCTCGTTTGCCGCTTACAGAGCTTAGACGTGGTCTCAACTTGGCTGGGCTAAGTACTATTTATTTAGGCTTTTTCCTGTCAGAAATTTGCTTGACTTAAATCCAAAAGCTGTTTTAACGGCTATTCTTTGTATACGAGTGTGTTTTGGTAATTTTGGTTGAGGATTTCGTATTTTTTCCTGTCAGGGAAGGTTCCCGTTTAAGTTAGAGGGGCCTTCCCCTGTGGTTTCTACTACCTTAGTTGTTGTGTGTGGGTCAAGTACCCGTTTAAGTTAGAGGGTCTTGACCCTCTCTATCTCTCTTTCTTTTCTGGAAAGTTTGCCTTTCTTAAAAAAAAAAAGAAAAAGGTTTTAGTTTAAAATTTTTAACACTGAAGTAGGGATATTTTTTTCTTGACAAACCCTTCTTCTAGTAGTAGTCAACTGTGTTTTGGCTTTGCTATGTCGAAAGAACACAAACCCTCCGGGTTTAAGAAATGCACGAGGTGTGGTTTTAAAATGTCCATAACGGACGACCACTCCTCGTGCGTCTATTGCTTAGGTGCTAAACACCTACAATAGTCGTGTAGCGTGTGCCACGCGTTCTCTTCTAGAGTCCTCCAGGAGAGGAAAAACAAATTAATCCTCAAAGGATTAATCAAGCCTTCCTTCGAGGAGGCTTTATCTTCCTCACCGTCTCCTTCTAAAAAGAAGAAAGCGTCGGCTCTGACCAGTCAGTCGGAACCGACCGCTAAGAAAGCTAAGCAGACTTCTCCATCGGCTCCACGGACTTCGGAGCCGAGGTCGGAACGGTCTGCCTCGATGCCTCCAGCCTCGACCCCTCTGGTTTCGGAGCCGAGGTCTGGGGCATCGAGAGGGGGGTCACCCTCATCGGCTCCACTGATATTGGAGCCGATAAGGGTTACCGGCTCAGACTCTTCCCCCTCGGAGCCGAAGTCCTTATCGGCACCGAGAGAAATTTCCTTGAAACCTTCCTCGGAGCCGATAGTTGAGTCCTTTCGGAGCCGGTCCCCGAGCCCTTTGGAGCCGATGGAGAAATCGGTTCGGGCCCGATTGGTATCCTCGAGATCATCCAAGATGTCTGATTCGGACATCAACAAGGTGCTCCTTCGACTCTTCCAGTCTCCGGTGTTCCAAAAGATGGTTTTGGCTCCAGCCCATTTGGCTTCGGAGCCGATGGTCCTCTCCCCTACTGTGGTTCCTCCTCCAACAGCTTCGGCACCGTTGGAGCCGGTGCTGGTGGAACCTGTGGAGGTGTTAGGGTCGGGCCCGACCCTTGCTCCAACTCCGGCTCTTGGGTCGGGTACACGGACTTCTTCCTTCGGCCCTGGGGGGGAGGCTTCGGGATTGATGCTTTCGGTCCCAAGTCTCCCTCTTGGTCCGTCGGCGGTGGGAGTACCGTCCACTGTTGTGGCCATGGAGGTGGGACCCTCCCAGGATTCTGGTGGTCCCGCCTTCAGGGCTATGAGGAATGCTTTAGCCAAATCTTCCTTGGCTACCTCCACGGTTTCCCCAGCTCCTTCCCTACATTTGGAGACTGGGTCGTTGGCAGTCCCCCTGTCCTTAGACAGCGGAGCCCCTGGGCCTCAGGTTACCCCCGCTGGGGTTTCTCCCCCTCCTGGAGGTCCTTCTGAAGCCTCTTCGGAAGAACCTCCCAGGAAGAGATCGTGCAAGAGGAAGCACGTTGACTCCCCTGATGAGTCTCTGACATCCGACACTGATCTCGATGATGCAGAGGGGTCCCCCAAGTCGTCCTCGGATGATGTCTCCTTTGCAGACATCCTGGAAGCCCTAAAACAACGAGGCGGCTGGCAGTTCAAACCTCCCTCTGCTGATGAGTCGGTGTTCCTGAAGGCCTTCGGGGCTCAGCCCTCCGCCTCCTGGGTGTCTCCGCCCTTCGACGAGCTCTTGGATTTGATCTGTCGAAGGGCATGGGAACACCCAGACTGTGGAACCGGTGCCCGGTCGTCCGAACAAATTTCTCTCGGCGCCCCCTGATAGAGAGTTCCTTACTAAAGGTGTGGCTGTAGATGCTTTGGTGGTGGCATCTGCTACCCAGCAAGATGTAGCAGAGGCTTCTACGTCCGTCCATCCTCCTAATAAGGAGTCTAGGAGCATGGCTCGGTACGGAAAGCGCACCCTCAGTTCAGCGGCCTTTACACTGAGGTCCTTGAACTACCTTACGCACTTCACCAGGTTTCAGAGGGATCTGATTAAGGAGCTATCCGATACCCTCTTGGGTAACCTGCCTGAGGAGCTGGCCCAGACGGTTGGCTCTCAGCTGGCTACAATGTCGTCCATTTCGAACTCGTCCATGAGGCTCATTTCTTATGCGGCCGAAGGGGCGAGCAGAGCGGCGGGTACAGGCATTGCTCTACGGAGACAAGCCTGGCTCCGTCTGTGTCACTTCGCGGAGGCCTTTAAGTCTTCATTTGCCGACGCCCCCTTTGATGGGTCCTCCCTGTTTGGACCCAAGGTAAAGGACACGCTAACCCGCTGTGAACAGGAGGGTAAGACTCTGACTGCCGTAGGGGCACAATTTTCCACTCCCTTTCGGCCTTATCCCAAGGCTAAAAGAGGAGGGAAAATGTGGTTCCGTAGATCTCAGAAGCCTTACCCCTCTCAGCAGGAGGACTCCCCTTCCAGAGGCAGAGGAGGGGGAAATTCTTCCGGAAGATGCCGTCCCAGAGTTGGCAGAGGCCCTCGCAACACTGGAGACCGCGAGTCCCTGAGGGATTGCCCGGCTGTGCTGCTCCGGAGCCAGTCGGGGGGTCGTTTCTCGAAGCACCTAAAGGCCTGGGAAGGTATCACTCAGGACCGATGGGTGCTTCGGATTATTGCCGGAGGTTACTCCATCCCATTCTCTCACCCCCCCCCCAGTCCAAAAAAATCCCAGACCCGCCACCCAGTCAACGGGATACCGCAGCTTCAGAGGTTTCAAAGCTGCTGCAAAAAGGAGTCATCCAACCGGTCCCCGCAGACCAGATCGGATTAGGGACTTACTCAAGATTCTTTTTGGTGCCAAAAAAGACCGGGGACTTGAGGCCCATTTTGGACCTCAGCATCCTAAACCGCTCAGTCAGAAAGTCCAAGTTCCGAATGGTCACCCTTCAAACCATTCTCCCATTGCTGGAGAAAGGTATTTGGATGTGCTCCATAGATCTCAAGGACGCTTATTATCATATCATGGTACATCAAGCGTCCAGGAGACATCTGCGCTTCAGCCTAGGAGGCAGTCATTTTCAGTTCCGTGCGCTGCCCTTTGGTCTCACCACAGCCCCCAGGGTGTTCACCAAGTGTTTGGCAGTCGTGACTGCTCACCTGAGAAGTCTAGGATTCCAGGTGTTTCCGTATCTAGACGACTGGCTCCAAACTGCCACCTCCAAGCATCTACTTCTGCGGAGCCTACAAGCCACCGTATCACTGGGCAATTCCCTTGGAATCACCTTCAATTGGTCAAAGTCTGTGTTGCTGCCATCTCAACGAATAAGATTCATAGGGGTAGAGATAGACTCAAACCAAATGCGGGTCTACCTACCTACAGACAGAATACAAACCATACAAGCTCAAGTTCGAGCCTTACTTCCAAGATCCAAAGCCCCAGCCAGAATGGTCCTGCAGCTATTGGGATCCATGTCCGCCACGGTTCTTCTAGTCCCCTTGGCAAGGTTGCACATGAGGATTCTCCAGTAGCTCCTCTCAGCTCAGTGGTCCTTTCAGGAACTCCCCCTCAATCACCTTGTATGGATCACGGAATCTTGCAGACGGGACCTTCGCTGGTGGCTAGTGCCCTCCAACTTGGATCAGGGACGACCCTTTGTTCTACCTCCTCCGGTGGCCACTTTGACCACGGACGCCTCCCAGACGGGGTGGGGGGGGGTGCATTCCCTGGGCAGGTCAGTCCAAGGCAAATGGCACCCGGAAGAGAATTTGCTTCATATCAACATCTTGGAAATGAGGGCAGTACTTCTGTCCCTTCAAGCCGTCCACGATTATCTCCCTCAAGGCATGATTGCCGTTCACTCAGACAACATGTCAGTTGTTTTGTACCTGAACAAACAGGGAGGGACCAGATCCTATCCTCTTTGCAGAGAAGCCATGAGGGTTTGGAAATGGGCAGTCTCCACCAAACGCTTCCTAGTGGCTACTCACATACCGGGCAAGTCCAATGTGATAGCCGACAGATTGAGCAGGACCATCCTCTCTCCTCACGAATGGTCTCTGAATATGACAGTTGCAAGTCAGATTTTCAGCGAATGGGGAGTTCCGTGTTGCGACCTCTTCGCGACTCCTCTGAATGCGAAGTGCGAAGAATTCTTCTCCCTAACCCCGGCTCCGGGGAAGAGCCCCATGGACGCATTAGTCTATCCTTGGCCCACCGGCTTGCTGTATGCCTTCCCTCCAGTTCCTCTCCTTCCCAGAGTGATTCAAAAGGCATCTCTCTTGGGGAGCAAAATGATCTTAATTGCTCCTTACTGGCCCCGTCAAGTGTGGTTCCCCTATCTTCGGAAACATGCCCTGCAGCGTCCATGGTTTCTGGATCAGATACCAGACCTACTGGTTCATCAGTCGGGACTATTCCACCAGTCCCTACACACCTTAAAATTGACGGCTTGGCTCCTCCTCTTCCGACGATAGTCAGGAGTCGTACATTGGATCCAGATGTTGTACACATTATCTTCGGCCCATAAGTCTGCTACAAAGAAACTGTATTCTAGCAAATGGAAAAGATTTGCTATTTGGGCTCAACTCCGGGGCCTGGACCCCATTTCTATTCCCGTGGCAGAAGTACTAAAATTTCTGACTTCTCTTTTTAATCAAGGCTCTTCAGTTTCTACCATCAAGGTACAATTGGCAGCAATTTCTAATTTTCACGAATCCATAGATCCACCTTTAATGAGCAACAGATTGTGCAAGACCTTCCTAAAAGGTGCTGCTCTATTGAGACCCCCGATTTCTCATCCTGCACCTCCATGGGAGCTTGATATAGTGTTGCGCGCCTTGACTTCTTTTCCCTTTGAACCGGCAGCTACATGTGATTTAAAGTTTCTATCATGGAAGACAGCTTTTCTGGTGGCGATTACTTCTGCCAGAAGAGTTTCAGAGCTTCAAGCTTTGTCAGTAAACCCCCCGTACTTGGTTTTTCACAAGGACAGAGTATCCCTCAGACCAAATCCTTCCTTTGTCCCTAAGGTTTGTTCTACTTTCTGCTTACAACAATCATTAGAGCTTCCAGTTTTTTTCCCAAAATACTCTAACAAGGCGGAATTCATATTCCACACTCTAGATGTACACAGACAGTTACGTTTTTATCTAGACAGGACCAAACAAACAAGGAAAACAGATCAGTTGTTTGTATCCTTTGCAGATAACAAATTGGGCAAAGCTGTCACAAAGGTCACTATTGACAAATGGATCAGGGACTGTATTTCTCAAGCTTATTTTTATTCCAACAAAGAGCTTTCCACCTCTGTCAAGGCTCATTCTACAAGGGCTATGGCTACTTCGATAGCATTTCATTCTAAGCTTGCTATTAGTGACATTTGTGCTGCGGCTACATGGTCTTCCCCGCACACCTTCATTTCCCACTACAAATTAGATGTGGCATCTAGAGGACGAGCTTCATTTGGTTCCACAGTGCTCAGGAGTGTTTTCCAATGAGCCACCCGGGATTTAGGTGCTAGGGGCTGTCCCATCAGTACAGAATGTAGGCGAGATAGGATCACATAACATCTTTTAGGTATGTACTCACCATAACTTCAGATGTTTGGGATCCATCTCACATTCCTAATAACCCACCCTCCTTCCCCCTTCCTTGGAGATCAGAGGATACCAGAAGGTCCGAATCCTGTTGTTTCATCTTGAAACATCTAACAATGTTATATAATCAAGTTGTGCATGTGTGCATGTATGCGGACAAACAAGATCTGGGGGATTAGTGGTGGTGCATCCTGGGATAAAGATAGCTCAGCCAATAAGAGGCCTCGCTCTACAGCATAAGCGTGCCGAGTCGGAGCCGAGGGATCGGCTCAGAGCCCATCAGTACAGAATGTAGGCGAGATGGATCCCAAACATCTGAAGTTATGGTGAGTACATAACTAAAAGTTTCCGTTTCTGCACAGTTGCCTACTGGAACAGCCTTGGCATCTGGAACCCCTTCCGGATCTGTTGACCCATCTCACGGGCAAGCTGCATCAGTCTCTTCAATCATTCAACCTCACAGCTTGGTTGCTCCACTTCCAGCCTTAGCCAGGCTTCCCCTTATTTCTCCTCCTGTTCGTGATATCATTCTAGCTTCCCATAAGTCCAATACTAGGAAGATGTATGCGAGTAAATGGAAGCGTTTTTCGCATTGGGCACAAACTAAGTCCCTAGATCCCTTCCATGCACCCATTCATAAGGTTCTAGATTTTCTGGCGGAGCTTTTTCATTCAGGGTCATCGTCGGCCACTATCTGGGTACAATTAGCGGCCGTTGCTAATTTTCATGTTGGGCTCTCAGAAACTAATATTATGTCCCACAAACTTTGTAAAGCCTTCCTCAAGGGCATCTTTTTGCTTAGACCTCAGTTAAAGATCCACCTCCACAATGGGATTTGAATTTAGTTCTAACCTCATTGATTCTGCCTCCCTTTGAACCTTTGCTCCCTCAAGCTTCTTTCTTGAAATACTCTGTTTTTTATTAGCCATAACATCTGCCAGAAGGGTATCGGAACTTCAAGCTTTGTCGGTCCGTCCACCTTATTTGGTCTTTCACAAAGATAGGGTAACTCTCAGAACAAAACCCTTCCTTCCTTCCTACCGAAAGTGTCCTTGGAAATAAATCTAAACCACTCCAGTGACTGTGCCTGTCTTCTTCCCAGACTATGCCAACAGGGCTGAACAGAAATTACATTTATTAGATGTTCATCGCCAATTACGGTATTATCTAGACAGGACAAAACAACTCAGTCAGACCAGCTCTTTCTCTCTTATGCTGCAGGAAAGAAAGGGCTTCCGGTATCGAAGGTTACTCTTTCCAGATGGTTGACATCTATTATTACCTTTGTCTATGAGTTGAGACACAGGCAACTTCCGTCTAGGCCTAAGGCTCATTCAACCAGGGCACTATCAACATCAGTGGCATTTCAAGCAAGGTTACCATTAGATGCCATATGTGCAGCAGCTACATGGGCTTCCAAACATACTTTTATTGCCCATTACAAACTTGATATAGCCTCCAGAAATAGAGCTGACTGGTTCCACCATACTCAGGAGTCTGTTCCATTGAGCCACCCAGGACTAAGATGCTAGGGACGCTGTCACATCCAGCAAGAATGAAGGCGAGAATGACAACTTAACATTGAGAAGTTATGTTCTTACCATAACGTTCCATGTTAGTTGTCTTCTCGCCTTCTTTCTTGCGTCCCTCCCTACTGCCCCCTAACCTGGATAGACTTCAGGTCTCTGAGTCCTTCCATTTCTGGAGATATAACATGTTACGGTTTCCCAGTATCCTTAATGTTACTAGCAGGGAGCCCGTACTTGCAAATGAGGATTATGATATTATGATATTATATTTATACTGTGTCTTAGCTTCCAAACGAGATCTGGGGAGTTAGCGCATGGTATTGTGGGTTATAGGGCTGCCTCGAGCTGGTAAAAATAGCTCTCGAGCTATAGTATAGGCCGAGTCGGAGCCGAGGATCGGCTCCGAACCCATCCGGCAAGAAAGAAGGCGAGAAGAAGACAACTAACATGGAACGTTATGGTAAGAACATAACTTCTTATACTCCCCCATGGGACCTGAATCTGGTACTACAGGCACTTACAACCCCCCCCCCCTTTGAAACAGCAGCTACCTGTGGCCTTGAATATCTTACTTATAAAACAAATTTTCTGGTAGCTATTACCTCTGCCAGATGCATTTCTGAAATTCAAATGTTATCCTCCAAACCTCCATACGTGATTTTTCACAAGGACAGAGTTGCATTACGCATAATGCACCCTTTCTTCCTAAGGTGGTGTCAAAATCTAGATCAATCAGTCCTTTAGTTCACCAGTATTCTTTCCTAAATTTTCTGACAAGGGAGAACACATGTAGCTGAATGTTCACACACAATTACGTTTTTACCTACATAGAACAAAAGACATGAGAAAAACTGACCAATTGTTTATTTAATATGCAGGAGTAAACTTGGGAAAACCAGTTGCCAAAGTAACTTTATCTAGGTGACTGATCGCATTTCATTTGTTTAAAACAAATTGGACATTACTTTACCAAAACTGCTACAAGCCCATTCAACTAGATCCATGGCTGCCACCTCAGTTTTTCAGTCCCGAATGTCCATAGATATATGCGTAGCAACAACTTGGGCTACTCCTTCATATTTATTACTTATTACAAACTGGATGTGGTCATCAGAGGTAGAGCATCATTTGGCTCAGTGGTGCTCAGGAGTATCCTTTCTTGAGTCCACCCTGGATTTTAGGTAGTTGGGGACTCTGTCTTATCAGACTCCCCTCCCACCAACCCCCATCCTTTAAAAGTGGTTACAGGACTTTTCTCTCCTTTATATTAAGCTCCAGATATAGCCACCTTCATTCTGAATACGAATATTTCTTCTAAAATCAGCAAACAAGATCTGAGGCAATCAGGAGCGGCCTTACGTCAACTGGTGCCCTAGGCAAAAGGGCTCTTTGGTGCCCCCCACCACACCACCTGGTGCTCCCATCCTGGTCTACCTACACCACATAAATACTGGAAAAGCGCCCCTTCCAGAGTGGCTCCCTAGGCGGCCGCCTAGTTGGCCTATGCCTAAGGCCGGCTATGGAGGCAATTGGGGTTGGTGCATTGTGGGTAAGGGAGAAGCTCGAGTTCTTGGTTGCTATGAGCTTTGCCAGTGGCCGAGTTGGATCCAAGGGATCGGATCTGAACCCATCAGTTGAGGAAGAATGAAAAGTAGACAACCTAGATGGAATGTTATGGTGAGTACATAACTTCTTTTTTGCGGAGTGTGATGCATACATGCTATTGTGTGTATTAGAGGGATTAATTGCCTTACCCACTTGCTTCATTACCAAGGAAAAATATTGAAGCCAATAAATAGTGGCAGAATCTTTATGTGATGCTTCCTTAAGAATGAGATTTGATAGGTTCATTTAGATTTCACTTACCTTATGGCATTGTTTGCCTATTCTACTAATAAAGTGACACACACTTGTTTGTGAGGACAGCGTTCTCGGGTACAGTACAGAAACTACATTCCAGTATTTACCAGAGGATGTAAAGGGACAAATCATTAATGCTGTCTTGGGCAAATATTAGCATTTTAGCCCACTACTAAAGAAACTATTAAAAAAAAATACCTTATGGCATTGTTTGCCTATTCTAATAATAAAGTGACACAGACTTGTTTGTGTGGACAGCGTTCTCAGGTACAGTTCTGAAAATGCATGCCTGGTTCAATTTCCAGTATTTACCAGAGGATGTAAAGGGTCAAATCATTAATGCTGTCTTGGGCAAATATTAGCTTTTTAGCCCACTTAATATTAAAAAAAAAGATAATCAAAAAAAAAAAAAAAAAAGATAATCTAAAAGTTGAAGTATCTGCATCATATTCATATATTCATAAGTACTGCATAAACAAATAAAGCAGGACTGAATAAAGAAAAAGATTTTTGAGGAAGTACTTGGAGAAGGTAGGAGAGGCTGGAGTAAGCAACAGAGTGTAGAGGAAGGGGCAGTGCTCCCTATCTCTTCGGGACAGTCCCAAAAAGTGCTGATCATCTTACAAATGCCTCATTCCTCTTCCCCACACCACATTGGAGAAAGTGTAGCCTTAATAAGAAGCTGTTTGGTTGCTTTGACCAAGAATACATTGCAAGGGAGCCTATTGTATCAGGATGCAATGTAGATTTCACAAACCTCCCATCCTTCAGGGGGATGCTCCACATCCACCCTCTCCTGATTAAGTAGTGTGAGCGGCCCAGTATTTGCTAACCTGTTTGCTTTCACAGCAATAGAAAGGTTCCCACTAGCAAAGAATAGGGTTGTACTCCATGCTGTGTTTTTCTCCTGAAAAAGACATCCCCCTGGAGACTCATATTGATCTCTCTGTACTAAATACATTTTTGCTAGCAAAGACATTTACAGATGCTTACCTTCCAGTTTCTGTTGCCTTCACTGGTGCCAAATAGTCTCTTTGGACATGAAGGATGCCTACCTCCATATTTACAGCTTCTAAGATGACCAACATTTCCTAAGCTTCCTGGTAGGATCCCAGCACTTCTGTTCATCTCCTTGCCATTTGAACTCTGCAATTCTTAAGGTATTTGTCAAATGGTTAGTTCCAGTTTTCATTCATCTCATAGTACAGGATTTGGGCTCTGTCCCAGGAAGAGCTGCGGAAGCCTTCTTGACTCCCAGCATCACGTCTATCTGACCCAAGCATCAACATTCAGAAATCAAGCCTGTCTCTTGTTGATGTAAAGACCCACATGCCATTGGTACTCAATATAATGAAGAGCAGGGTTTTCCTTCTGCCAGAAAAGGTTACCACCTTCAGCTTAGGCAAGTCCTCTCTGTGAAGCTTAACAACCAGGTAGGTTTAGAGAGCATTATGATACAGGTCACTCTTCTTGCTCATGATCCCTATTGCAAACTTTCGTGCGAGGAAGATCCAGTGTTACCTAAGGAACTAGTGGTGGCAACATCTGCATCCATTGGACAGGATCCGACCTGCTGGCCATACTATACAGAGAAAAAAAAAAGTTGGTGGGCACAACACATCTGCCTCGTCCAGTGAATGTCTCCCTCCTAAGCCATCAGACCATGATGACGGATATCTGACCATTCTTTGAGGCCTCACATTGGAAGCTTTAGGGGTCTGTAGGAGCTTAGATTCACGGGAACAAAAAAAAAAATCAGTATCTTGGAAAAGCTGGCCTTGCTCTATGCTGTTCTTATCTCCCAGAATTTCTGGTCAGCATGGGGTGCTTAACAAGAAGCAAGGGCAGGGCAGCTGTCTGGTATAAACAAGCAGGAGTCACTCATTCTTATCAGTTGTGTAGTCTAGCTAGGATGGCCTGGGATATTGATATTCAACACATCTTTTTCCAGGCATTTAATTTTATTTTTTGCAGAGAAAATTGTACTAGTAGATCACGTTCAGCAGTTTCTTCAAACCTTGTGAATTGAGGTGACTTCCCCATCCCTAATCTGGCACTAGGAAGTTAGACTATATCCGATTGCCTCAACTGCCAGAAATGTCAGATCAAGAAGTGTTGCTCATAATTTCCATGTAAGCAAGACTAAATTACCAACGCATTCTTCAGAAACTGGGGGGGCTTTATGTATGCCTTCCTTCTTTTTTCACTCTTCCCCATAGTCCTGGTGAAAGCAGTAGAAGAATGAGTAAGCCTCATTATAATAAGCCTACTCTGGCCCAACCAACTTACAACTGTAGTTGGTGTGTAGCTGACCATGCCCATACCCTGCACTCTCCTGACCCAGCACAAGTACTGTGGCATTTCCCAAACACTTTTGCCTCAAACTAACTGCCTGAAAGTTATGCCGTATTACCCTGTTTGGAGATTTTTCTCCTAAAGTCATGTCTACATTACAAGAAGCATGCTAATTGAACACTAGAATATCCTAACTGTAAGTAGACAATATTTTCTGCTTGTTCTGTTTCCTGTTAACTCGTTCACACCAATGGAACTCAGGAAGTTTGCACTGTAACTTCCAATGGGCAGAGCATAAACCTTTTGACAGAATCAAATTGTCTTCACATTTGAAACAAATGTTCATATTTCTGGAAACATAGGGGTTATGAAAAGTATAAATGGCAAACTCTTCAGCACAAACTATTTTTACAGTGGTAGTATTCTTTAGGTTCCAGGTCTTAAATCAAATTTTATAAGTCATAGTAAACACTAACTATTACATTTGTAATATTTTGTAAACAACTTACAATATCTCAGCAACCACTCAAGTTACACACATACTGTCAGCAGTATTTTATTCATCTAGTGGAGGGCTTTCATGTGAGGCTAAGGAGTTCTGTTACTTGGTTGTTGAGATATTTAGAAAAATGTGAAAAGTGTATCTGTATAAATTAATATCCTAAAAACAGTTAATATCTATTTACCTGCTCTAGACAGAGGTTAAATATTAATTCAGTTGAGTTTGCCATTGTGTAAGCATTAAAATGAAATCTTTTAAAAACTTGTACACAGCATGGTTTTGGAATTATTGATGCAAATATGAACAAGCAATAATTGACACCTAGAGGCATCAGTAAGAGTTAACTGCAGATGCATCTGGAGGCGTCACTCGGATGTAATGAGTTATGCCGTCATGCAACAGGTTCTCAGCCAGTTAAGCATCTTGTTTAAGTCAGAGCTGGCTTACGCCTGTGTGTAGGTTTACTGGTTTACCATGTCAGACTGCTTTAGTAATGGACATCCCTTCATTTTAGCCCTTTCTTAAAGGGATTCCCATTCAAAGGCCACCCAGGCAAACAGCAATCTCCTTTATGGTACTTTAATTTCTTTGAGAAACTTGATGTTCTCCTTTTGAAGTAGATGTTGACTGTGCCCTAGTTTTTATATTGGAAATCTGTTTTCTTGGTAGCTATCATTTCTGAGCAGAGAGTCTCTTTGGTGCTGCCCTTTATGGCTGCAGAGCCCTTACTGTTTCCCTTCATAGGTTCATACTAGGCTATCTGCCCTAGGGCATTTATAAGCCTAGCCAGAGTGTGTTTGGCTTTCGCCACCCATTTTAAATTAATTTTGCTATGCCCTTTTTCGAGGTTAGTATACTGTGCCTCTGTCTAACAGTGACACAGAAGTGATACCTGGGGTAAACCTACAATCTCCCATCCACTCATCAAGATTCCTCTTGAAGAGAGTCAATGAGGGACTCTGCCTAACCTGGACTGGGATTTTATTCCAGAGTGAAGGGAGCCTCTGGGTTATGAATCTGTCCCTTCAGCATGTCCTATTTATTTCAGTGCTGAGGTTCAAGTCTCTCGAGCGTGTAGCTCGATGGGATTTGGATTTTCTGAGGTGCAGCATGTCCATTAATTCCAGGTTGGACATGGCTTTATACGTCAGGCACAGATTGCCTCTGAGCAGGTGGTATACCACTGAGTAGAGCTGGAGTTTCTTTAACCGGGCAGCATATGGCATCTGTTTGAGCCCTATGATCCTCTTGGTGAGGTACTTTTGGGGTCTTTCCAGTTGCAGGTGTCTGGTAAGGTACATCCCGAAAGGGGCATTGTACTCAATTATGGGCCTGATGAGGGATGAGTAAAGAGGCACGATGACCTCCCCTGATCTAGATGTGAATCCCTTCATGATTAGGTGGGCTATATAAAATGTTTTTCTAACCACTTTGGCCACGTGGTTGTCAAATGAGCGATTGATATCAACTTGGGTCCCCAGGTCTTACCACCTATGTGGTAATTTGTGGGCACTTTGTTTTTGCCAAAGGGGATGACTATACACTTTTTGGCGTTTAGCTTGAGACCATGGCTCTGGCACCAGTTGTCTGTTTCTATGAGTCCCTTTTGGAGGATGCCTGTGTCGGCTGGAGAGTCGATAATGGCGCCCAGTTTGCAGTCATCTGCGAACTTAGTCAGCCACAGTCCTTCCGTGTTGGCCTGTACCTCTGAGAAATATATACCAAACGAGAGGTCCCAGGACTGAGCCTTGTGGGACGCCACTTGTAACTGGTTTGGTGTCCGACATGGTTCCAGCAATTCTAACCATGTGGGTTCTGTCCTTGAGCCAGTTTGCAACCCATCTAGTGACATAGAGGTTTATATTTAAGCTGGTGAGCTTATCTATAATGCCTGAGTGGGGTATTGTATCGAAGGCTTTTGTGAGGTCCAGGTAGGCTGTGTGGACCACCTTCCCCTCGTCAATGGCCTTGGTGACTGTTTCAAAGAAATCGACCAGGTGTAAGAGGCAGGATCTGCCCTTAACAAAGCCGAACTGGGTAGGATCCAGTGTCTGTAGGTCCCCAATGTCTTTATTTATGAGGTCCATGATGATCCTTTCCATAGCTTTGCAGACCAAGCTAGTCAGGCTTAAGGGGCGATAGTTTCCAGGATCCGTTGAGGCACCACCTTTGTGGAGAAGGACCACTGTTGCTGTACGCCACTCTTTGGGTACATATCCTATGGTAAGGCTGAAATTGAACAGTAGTTTTATTTTTGGGTTTAGCTCTTCTTGGAGTTCATGTAGGACGCAGCCCGGGACACTGTCTGGTCCCATTGATGCTGTGTTTTTTGCTTTGTAGAGGGCAGCTCTTACCTGAGCATCTGAGATGTCAGGGGGGCAACACACTGCTGGGATAAATATTTGCTCTTTTGGTGAGGGGGGGTGGAGAAGTTTGCACTGAACCTGTCAGCTAGGATGTTGGCAATGTCTGCGGGTTTGGTGTATTTTTTGTCATTTTGGACTAATTCTGAGCATATCATAGTAATCTACCTACCACCAGGCAAAAATGTAGAAAACCTTGAACAAACCCTTAGTTGGCTTGCTAATAACTATCCCCAAGAAACTATAATATTAGGAGATGTTAATATTGACTGGTCTCTTTACTCTGCTCAATCAAATCCTCTCCCCATTAACTTACATGGTTTCTCCCAAAATATTCTTTCTCCCACTAGAATTGGACAGGCCCAACAAAAGGAGAGCATTATTGACTGGATTCTTACTAATAGGAATCCTAATAACTATACCACAGGGACCCTTCCCAACGACCTTAGCGACCACCTCGCTACCTTTATTATAAAACACAAATGTTCAAATACGAATCCCCCCATAACTAGATTAGTAAGGAACAGCAAGAATTTTGTCCCTGACCAATTCCTAGCTGATCTCAAGGCTTGTAACTAGCACATCCTAAAAACCCTACCGTTAGATGAAAGTGTCTCATACTTTAATGACACTTTCCTCAAGATACTCAATTCCCATGCTCCTAAACGACTTACTAGAACTAAGGAACGTATAGCACCCTGGCTAACACAAGAAACTAAATCTAAAATTAGAATCGGAGACCAGGCCTGGAATAAATGGAGAACCACAAAAAACCCCCTAGATCGCATCAAGTTCCTCCAGCTTAGAAATTCAACCAAAGTAGCCGTTAAATCTGATAAAAAACAATATTTCTGTCACCTCCAAGACAAACATCAGTATAATCCTAAAAAATTCTGGGCTGGTTTTAACCACCTACTACATCCCGGTAAGTCTACTACCCCCACCCCCGACAAACTCATGGACAATGACCCAACAGAAATAGCCAACTCCTTTAATTCTTTTTTTACTGAGACCATCCAGTCCCTTGCCAGTAAGCTTGCCACGCCTCGCTCGGTGGCTACCCCAACCATAAATACAACCCAAACTGCCTTTAACCTACAACCCATCTCCACCTCCTACATTTGCACCCTTTTGAAAAAACTTAAACCAACCACCCTCGCGGCAGATCTGCTCCCTGCCAAATACCTACAAATAGCATCTGATGCCATAGCCTACCCTGTCTCAATCTTGATCAACCGGACTATTTCTGAAGCATCTATTCCCTCTATCTGGAAAATCTCTTATATCATCCCCCTCCACAAAGGAGGGTCCTCCACTGAAACCTCTAACTATAGACCCATAGCCATACTGTCTCCCCTAGCCAAAATTATGGAACGCTGTGTCCACAAACAACTCATTACCTACCTCACACAAAACAACCTCCTATCAAATACCCAACATGGCTTTCGCCCCCATCACAGCACAACCACAGCTCTCCTCTCCTTTGTTGACTCAGTCAACCACAATCGCAATAATAAACTAATATCCTCTGCGCTCTTTCTAGACCTATCGAAAGCCTTCGATGTGGTCAACCACCAACTACTGCTTCAGGCACTGGAAACCTTACATCTTAGCAAACTAACCATAAGTTGGTTTAATGCCTATCTCTCTAGCAGAAAACAGGCGGTCCAGTGGCAAAACAGCCTATCAGACCTACTCCCCACGAATATTGGTGTCCCCAAGGATCTATCCTTGGTCCCCTTCTTTTTTCCATTTTCATAAATGGCCTACACTCAATTATTCCCAAAGCCACCTGCATTCAATATGCAGATGACTCCACCCTGATCTGCTCTGAATCTCTCGCCAAACTCCAAGCCACTACCCAAAACTGCTTTTCCACTGTCGAAAAATGGTTCTCGGAACTTAAACTCTTACTTAACCCTACCAAAACCAAATTACTTCTATTTTTCCCCACTCCAGCGACTGCTCAAACTATAGAACCCCTTAACACCAACAACCCAACCTTCTATGTGTCCTCCAATAATGGCACCATTATCTACCCCGTATCCCATACCAAACTACTAGGGGTGACCATAGACCATAAACTTAAATTTGATATGCATGTAAATTTAACTATTAAATCAGTCAACAAAAAACTTGGGTCAATGTATAGAATAAAGGCCTTCTTAACTCCGCACAGCAAACTAACTATTGCCCGAACCCACCTCCTCTCCACACTCCTTTATGCCTCCCCGATATTCTCCTTCCTCAATAAGAAAGAGCTTAATAAACTTTCTACTACCTACAATCACATAGCCAGATTCATAACTGGAACGCCCTATCGCACCCATCACTGCCTAAATTTAAGGTCTCTCGAATGGCTGGAACTGCCCAATATTCTCAAATACAACCAGCTAACCGAGGCTTTTAAAATTATCAACCATCCAGATAAAACCCCCTCACTGAACAAAATACTTACCCACTACTCCAACCTTAACTCCCTCAGGTCTTCCAAAAGTCTACAAGTACTGACCATTAAATCTAACAACGCTGGTGGTGAAGCACTATATGCTAATTCCATTGGCAAATCCTGGAATGCCCTTCCAATCAACCTAAGACTTATGACCTCTCAGTACCAATTTAAAATACATCTTAGAGCATACCTGAAATCCAAATGGTTATGCCCTTGCTCCAGTCCAGACTAAAAGCTATTGTCCCTGCCGTACCTAGGCTTCTCTCTGCCTCCAGCTAACCCAAAAACCAAAGAACGCTCTATTTTAGCCCTGCTTGTCTGGCTGTTCTAATCTGTACCTCGTTAAATCATTTATATAACTCTTGCTTCTCTTATTTGGCCTTTAAGCGTCAGTGTATTTAATTGTATTTACTTGTTATAGTTTTATCATTGTATTTGTATTAACTAGTATTAACTTGTGTTAACATCATCAGTGTATTTGTTAATCTAACCATGACCTTGGAGCTTTTCTCCCCGGGCCTCCACTGAAAATGGACATGTATCCAGTTGGACTAGCCCGGTCAACAAATGTAAAATAAAATAAAATAAATAAAAATAAATCTGGGAATTCCCGCCCAGGTTCCTAACATAACTAAAGAAAAAGCCTTGTGATTATCCTTAGTGTCCTGTGCAATTTTTCTCTCGAAGCTGTCCTTAGATGATTTTATGAATGCCCGTAGTTTTTTGCTAATACTGATCAGAGATGCCTTCCCTTTTTGGGACTTTGCTCTATCATGTAGTAGCTTCCTCCTTCTATTGTATAGTTTGTTTATGGCTGGGGTCCACCAGACAGGATGTCTGCCTTTGGAGGACTGGGTCTTGGTTTTATGTGGGATTGCATGATCCATGCATTCCTGAAGGTGTTCATAGACTGCGTTTATAAAGGATTCTGCGGTCTGGGCCGTATTTTCCACAGGCCCGGGGGCTTTGAAGGATTCCACCTCTGTTTTGAGGAGTGTGAAATTTGCTTTAGAGAAGTTTTTCACTGTGGTTTTCAGGGCAGGGGGTGGAGTCGGGATGTGAATATCCGGTGAGATTAGTTTATGGTCTGATCTTACCAGTGAGGGATACACTTCTGGTCTGGAGCATAGAGTCCCCATGTCGGTGATGATCAGGTCCAGTATGTTTTCCCCTCTTGTGGGAGTGGTAACAAGTTGATGTTAAGTTGTCTATCTCGCCTTCATTCTTGCTGGATGGGTTCGGAGCCGACCTCGGCTCCGACTCGGCCACTCTAAAAGCTCGAGAGTTGGTTCCACCGGCTCGAGGCTCCCCTTATATCCCACAATGCTAGGCGAGAGTTACCTCAGATCTCGTTTGCCGCTACAGCTTCGAGGTTGGTTGTTTCTACCGGTTCTTGGTGAGTACTATTTCTTCTTGAAATTACTCTTTAAAAACCCCTTTAATTTAATATATTTACTTAGTTTAGTGTAGTTTAGAAAACTTTTTATTCCCTTCCAAAAAATTTCCGTTTCTTTTCCTCAAGAACCTTTGGTTCTTCCCTTGGGCCTATAGGCCTTTCCTCCCCTAGTGGAGTGTGTGTATGTATTATTTTAGTTAAATTACTAGTACTGTTTTTTATTATAATTAACCTGACAGGGTGTAACTAGTGTGTTTGTGTGCGTGTTTGTGTACACCTGTTCAGATAAAAATGTCTAAAGAAGCAAAGGTCTCCGGATTCAAGAAGTGTGATGCGTGCTGTCAGAAAATGTCTCTGACAGACGCTCACACTTCTTGTGTCTATTGTCTGGGGCCTTTGCACCTGCAGGACTCCTGTGCTGTGTGCCATGGCTTCAGCCCCAGGGTCCTGCAGGAAAGAAAGAATAAATTGATTCTTAGAGGCTTACTCAAGCCAGAGGATTCCCTGTCTGTTTCAACAGGGAAGCCCTCTAAGGCATCTAGGTCTTCGGCTCCGGCAACTGAGCCGAGACCTAAGGTTTCTCAACCTTTGCCTTCATTGGCTCCGGCTGGAGCCGATAAGTCTCAGTCCACAGTTTCTGTGGCCCCCTCGGCTCCGGCCGGAGCCGAGGTAGTAGAAGTTCCCGTGTCGGCTCCGACCAGACCTTCGGAGCCGACAACTAGGAAGAGGTCCAGGTCACCATATCTTGGCTCCGTTCATTCGGCTCCAGGATCTCCCCTGCTGTCTGAACGGAGCCAAAGATCTCACTCCTCTAGGTCATCGAGGCTGTCGGATCATGACCTTCAGAGGGTAGTGAGTCGACTACTTAAGTCCGAGGCACTGGCCCAGATGCTTCAGAGCCCGACTCATCAATCGATGCCTGCCCCGATCCATCAACATATTCCTCCTTCGACTCTCTTGAGCTCGGAGCCGGGTCGTGTCGGAACCGAGACTGTGATTGCGTCGGAGCCGATACAATTGTCTTCGGCTCCGTCGGCTCCGCTTTCTTCCTTGAAAGAATCTCGGCGCCGGACTTCCCTCGTCGGCTCCGAGGGGTGAGTGGCATCGACCCTTGTCCGACCCCTCTCCCTCTCGGTGCTTCGGCTGGTGAGTTCGGCTCCGCCGGCCTCGAGCCATCACTGTCGGTGCCTAGGGGGTTCTTAGCTCTTCGGAGCGGGGACCTCTGGCTCTGCCTGACAGGGGTGCATTCGAGGTCATGTGGAGTGTGTTAGAGCCTGGCTCTACTCCACAGTCGGCTCCGTCCGCCCCTCCCTCTATGGTGCCTCAGGCTAAGTCGACTCACTCCCTCATCCCGGACCGCAGAGAGCCAGCTCCTCAGGAGCCCCTGTGGGGATTTCATCCTCTTCCGAGGCCTCTCCTGATTTGGCAGAAGAGCCCCCTCGGAAGAGGAAGTGTAAGAGGAAACACATTGACTCACCTGAGTCCATCACGTCAGACACAGATTTGGATGATTCTGAGGGTTCCCCCCGTTCCCCTTCTGAAGATGTCTCATTTGCAGACATTCTGGAGATCCTGAAACAGAGGGAAATTGGCCAGCCCTCAACCCTTCGGAGGACGAATCTGTGTATCTTGAGGCGTTTGGGTCTCGTCCTTCCACCTCCTGGGTGTCCCCCCAGGTTTGACCCCCTCATGCAGGTGGTTGCTAAGAAGGCATGGACGGCTCCTGATTCAGTGGACCCCACTCCCAGGAGACCCTCTAAGTTCATAACAGCTCCAGCAGACAAACAATTTTTAACAAAAGGAGTTTCTGTGGATGCTATGGTGGTAGCTGCTGCCACAAAGAAGGAGCTAGCTGATCCTTCAGTACCTGTCCATCCACCTAACAAGGAATCTAGGTCCATGGATAGGTACGGGAAGCGGATGTTCTCGTCAGCGACATTTACCATGCGTTCGCTGAACTACCTGTGCCATTTTACTGCCTTCAAAGGGACTTGATCAAGGAAGCGAGTGAAATGTTAAAGGATCCTACAGCTGCGGGTTTCCAAGATAAGATGAACACGCTGCTGGCTACCCTTAATTCCATAACCAACTCCTCCATGCGCCTTCTTTCTTACGCGGCTGATGGAGCGAGCAGAGCCGCAGGGACAGGTGTGGCCTTACGTAGGCATGCCTGGATGCGGCTATGCAATTTTGCGGACCCTTTCAAGACGTCTTTCACGAACTCCCCTTTTGATGGATCATCTCTCTTTCGTCCTCAAGTGAAAGAAACCTTGACTAGGTGCGAGACTGATGGCAAGACCCTTTCTGCCGTCGGAGTCCGTTTTTCTACTCCTTCCAGGCCTTACCCCAAAGGCCAGAAGGGTGGAAAGATGTGGTTCCGTAAACAATCTCAAGGGACTTCGCCTGACGCACAGAGCCGTTTTCCCACCAGAGGCAGAGGTGGGCATAACAATGGTAGACGTCGCCCTAGGGGCAGGGGGGGTCCGCAGAACCAGGGCAATCAGGAAGCCTTCCCTGACAAGCCCTTTCAGCATCCCTGAGGTGTTGCCCGACTGCCCATCTTCGGAGGCAGTCGGGGGAAGATTGTCACTGTACCCAGAAGCCTGGCTATCCCTGACACAAGACAAATGGGTACAGTCCATCATTTCCGAAGGCTATTCTATCCCCTTTCTTCGCTTTCCAAACCAGTCAAAAAAATCCCTTCCAGATGTTCCACCCGCTCAAAGGGATCTAGCAGTTTTGGAAATTTCAAAACTGCTTGCAAAAAGAGCAATTCAGCCAGTTCCAGCAGACCAGCAAGGATCCGGAATCTACTCAAGGTTCTTTTTAGTTCCAAAGAAAACAGGGGACTGGAGACCAATTTTGGATCTCAGTGTCTTGAACAAATCAGTCAAGTAAACAAGATTTCGGATGGTCACGCTGCAATCCATCCTTCCCCTTTTAGGCAAAGGAAACTGGATGTGCTCTATAGACCTTCGGGATGCGTACTATCACATAAAGATGAACAGACGCTCCAGAAGATTCCTCCGCTTCAGGCTGGGAACCAGTCATTTTCAGTTCAGGGCCCTGCCCTTTGGTCTCACCACTGCCCCCGGTGTTTACCAAATGCATGGCAGTGGTAGCTTCTCACCTGAGACGACAAGGATTCCAGGTGTTTCCATATTTGGACGACTGGCTCCTCACAGCTCCCACCAAGCATCTCCTTCTGATGGCCAGAGATTACACTTTTCGCGTTTGTCAAAAGCTGGGTATTTCAATAAATTGCGAAAAGTCTGTTTTGTCGCCTTGTCGCACTATTACCTACATAGGCAAATCTAGATACGATAAACATGTCTGCAAGGCTAACACATCAGAGAATATCAGACATTCACAAATTGGTATCACTCCTTCTCAACAACAACAGAATCAAAGCCAGGTTAGTTCTAAAGGTGTTGGGAATTATGGCAGCGCCATACCTCTCGTTCCATTAGCCAGTTACCACATGCCGATCCTTCAGTGGCTGCTTTTTACTCAATGGTCATACCAGGAACTTCCAATGTCTCACACCATTGTGATCACGCAAGCGTGCAAAAAGCATCTCATGTGGTGGATGTCTTCCCCCCAGCTCCTGTCGGAAGACCCTTTGTTCCACCTCCTCCGGTTGCTACACTGACAATGGATGCCTCCTGATCGGGTGGGGGGGGCATTATCAGGGCAGGACAGTCCAGGGCAGATGGCAACCAAACGAATGCCACTTGCACATAAATGTTCTGGAGATGAGAGCAGTGCTTTTAGCGTTGCAAGCCCTTCAAGACTCTCTTCCCTTGGGAACAATTGCAATCCAGACAGACAATATGTCTGTAGTGTGGTACATCAACAAACAAGGCGGAACCAGATCATACCCCCTGTGTCGAGAAGCACTCAGACTGTGGCAATGGGCGATTTCTTCTCAGCGTTTTCTGATAGCAACGCACATCCCCGGGAAGTCCAATCATATTGCGGACAAGTTGAGCAGAGCTATTCTCATGCCTCACGAGTGGTCTCTGAAAGACTCTGTAGTGAGAGAAATTTTTCTCAAGTGGGGTCAGCCTTGCTGCGATCTTTTTGCTACTCCCCAAAACAGCAAGTGCAGAGAATATTTCACTCTCTTCCCTTTACCAGGCCAACCCAGCAGAGATGCTCTAGTCCAAGTTTGGCCCCGGGGACTTCTGTATGCATTTCCTCCTTTCCCACTGATCTCTCAAGTAATACAGAAAGCTATCGCTCAGAAGGCCTCATTGATCCTCATTGCTCCTTACTGGCCTCGACAAGTGTGGTTCCCCTTTCTACATCGCTTTCTCTTGAGCGACCGTGGAATCTGGACCTAGTTCCAGATCTTTTGATCCATCCGTCGGGTCAGTTTCATCGCTCCCTCCCCTCTCTGAACCTCACTGCTTGGTTCCTCCAGTTCCAACCTTAGCCAGGCTTCCTCAATTATCTCACTCTGTTAGAGATATATTGATAGCTTCCCATAAATCTTCCACTCGAAAGATTTATTTGAGTAAGTGGAAACGCTTCTCATATTGGGCACAAGGAAAGGACATAGATCCTTTCACCGCTTCCATCCAACTAGTCCTTGATTTTCTAGCTGAACTCTTCCATGCAGGTTCATCTCCTCTACACTTAAAGTTCAATTGGCAGCTATTTCTAACTTTCATGTGGGTATTTCTGAATCTGCCCTAATGTCCCACAAACTCTGCAAAGCCTTTTTGAAAGGAGTTTTTCTTCTCAGACCTCCTATAAGAAATCCTCCTTCTCCTTGAGACCTAAATTTAGTTCTTGCTTCTTTGATTCTTCCCCCTTTCGAACCTGCAGCTTCCTGTTCTTTAAAATTGTTATCATGGAAAACTCTTTCTGGTAGCTATTACATCAGCTAGAAGAGTTTCAGAGCTTCAAGCACTCAGCTGTCGTCCTCCTTATCTTTTGTTTCATAAGGACAGAGTATCCTTACGAACTAACCCGTCCTTTTTGCCTAAAGTGGTCTCGACATCAAATCTGAATCAATCCATTGATCTACCAGTCTTTTTTCCAGAATACTCCAATAGGTCTGAACAAAAATTACACTGCCTGGATGTTCACCGTCAATTGAGGTACTACTTGGATAGAACTAAACAGTTCAGAAAATCTGATCAGCTGTTTGTCTCCTATGCGGAGAGCAGAAAAGGACTTTCAGTTTCAAAGGTATCATTATCCAGATGGCTAACATCATTGATTTCCCTTGTATATGAGATTAGACATCAAAAGCTGCCTGATAAACCTAAGGCTCATTCCACCAGAGCTTTGGCTACTTCTTTAGCTTTCCAAGACAGACTGCCTATTGACACCATTTGTGCAGCGGCTACTTGGGCTACTCCTCACACTTTCATTTCTCATTATAAGTTGGATTTAGCTTCTAGGCATAGAGCTAACTTTGGTTCCACTGTTCTCAGGAGTCTGTTCCGTTAGGCCACCCGGGACAAGGTGCTAGGGACGGTCCCATCCAGCAAGAATGAAGCGAGATAGACAACTTAACATATAGAAGTTATGTTCTTACCATAACGTTCCATGTTAGTTGTCTTCTCGCCTTCTTCTTGCGTCCCACCCTCCTTCCCCCTGGCCTGGACAGACCTAGAGGAGTTGTGATTGTGACCTCTCTTTCTACCACCTCTTTCTTAGACATATGCTATTATGCATATTTCCTGGTTCAGGATGTAGGTCACCCTTCTTTCTTCCTGTTGTTAGAGGTGGACTCTTTTTACAGTTAGTCTGTTACTTTTATAAGCTGGGGTTAGCTTACAAACGAGATCTGAGGTAACTCTCGCCTAGCATTGTGGGATATAAGGGGAGCCTCGAGCCGGTGGAACCAACTCTCGAGCTTTTAGAGTGGCAGTCGGAGCCGAGGTCGGCTCCGAACCCATCCAGCAAGAAGAAGGCGAGAAGAAGACAACTAACATGGAACGTTATGGTAAGAACATAACTTCTATTTCCATAGCATTTGAGTTTATAAATTCTAGGAACCTTTGGGCTAGGGTGTTGGAGCTAGAGTAATGCTCCCAGTCTATGTTTGGGTAGTTGAAGTCGCCCAATATAATGGTGCTTGGAGAGACCTTCGTATTTTCCAGTGTTTTCAGGAAGGCCGAGTGGGGTTCCTGGGTTTGGGAGGGTGGTCTGTAGCAGGCTATAAACTGTAAGGCAGTTTTACCCACTGTTAGTTGCACATGGATAGTCTCTGATGCTTCGTGCTGTGCCACCAACCTGGAGGTGTGGGTATCTTTGACGAATATTGATACTCCCCCTCCTTTTGTGGTATGGTCCAAGTTTTGGGGCCGAAAAGTATGGTATGAGGTATAACCTGGTAGTGCTGGGGTTCTCTCGGGAGCCATGAACCAGGTTTCTGTTACTGCACAGATATCGATGTTCTCCATGCTAAGGAGAGTTTCGAGTGCGTGCATCTTGAGGTTTAGACTTCTGGCATTGAGTAGCATTACTCTTAGATGTCCTTCAAGAATGCAACTGCAGTCATAACATATGGGTTGTCCTGCCTCAGGCAGCCCTCAGTCGGCCGGATTCCAAAGTCTGGGTCCAGCGTCGGCTGGTGTCGCCTCCTCTCCGACGTCAGAGAGGCTGGAGTATAAAGGCATCGGCCGACGCCATCTTCTCCAGTCTTTCTTGCCGCGCGGTGCCCGAAGCAGAAGCAGTTCGCAAGTGCCGGTCGGTCAGCTCCTGTGTTTTCAGTACGAAGTCATCTAAAAGCTAAGTACCCCGTTGGGGAACATTTTTTCTTGCCTCAGCCGATGTCAGAACAAATTGAGAAAGTTAATAATTGTTTGTCTTGTGGTAAACAAATCTCCATAAGGACTTCCAGTCTTACTGCCTTCCTTGCCTGGGCCCAGACCACGACGTGTCGGCCTGTGCTGCCTGTGCTTGCTTTAATAAGCGCACTCTCAGGCGCCGGGCAGAATTTGCCAAAGACTTTTTCGGTGAATCTTTCGCATATATTATGCCGTCTGATCAACCGGCAACTCAATCTACCAAGAAACGAAAGGACCGGGACCGACATCCTCGGCCCGCGTCCACCACCGATGCAACTCCTAAACCCTCCGCTAGTGCTTCGGTCCCTTCGGAAACTGTAATTCAACCGCTCCAGGCCGACGACACAGTGCTAACACTTCCTTCGGTCTCGGAGATTTCTCCGGTGCCGGTTGTGGATTTTCTTCCGGAAACCAAAGTTGTGGATCTACCCGACACCATTCCTGTAGACAAGGTTACTCCTGCTCGTGGGGCTGCAAGGCCTCCTGTATCCATGTCCATCAAGGCCTTTGCACGTGCTAAGGCCGCCAGCCAGGCCAAGGCCCATCCTAAACCTGCTGCTCAGGCCCCTTCTTCTGATAAACAGATCATATCTCTTGCTGCAGATCTTATTTCTCTTATCAGGGGGTCTCAGCCTCACCCAGACAGAGGTTCTCAGCCACCTGCAGAGAAAAGGCCCAGAACTGAGCGGGCTGACATCCGCTCTTCTGATGAAGCCTCTGGGGATTCTGACCATTCAGATACCCAAGACGAATCCTTCCAGGCCTATGAGGACTCTGATGCTGAGGAATCAATTCCCTCTGCCTCCCCTCCAGAGGATTTCTCGTTTGGTGAAGTCCTGCACTCTATGAGGGAACATTTTAAATGGCAGGGTCAGGAATTCTCTGATTCCAGGAAAAGGCTACGTACCTTCCTCAAGCTTCCCCAGCACAGACCTTTAGCTATTCCTCCAGTTATGGATGTTTTGGATGATGTTTTCTCTGACTCCAGTGCTAACCCTGATTCTCTCCCCCCTGCTCCTGTCAAGCCAGACAGATATTATAGGGTCCCTGACACTCACAAACACCTCTTTAAGGCCCACTCTGTGGATCTAGAAACTATTTCACAGGGCCCCAAGGGAGTGGCTACTTCCACTGCCAAGAATCCACTGCCAGCGGATAGGGAAGCTAGGTCCCTGGAGGGATGGGGTAAGAAAGTTTATACCTCTACCACCCTAGCCATGAGGTCACTTAACAGCCTTTTTCACATGTTTCAGTACCAGGATTTTTTACTGGATGATTTACAGAAAAAGCTAGCCTCTCCTGAGCCTATTGATAAGAAAGCATTGCAGGAACATATACATAACACTCAGCAGGTTAACAATCACTTCCTTCAGTGTGGTTATGATGCATTGGAGGCTTCATGTAGGGCAGCTATGACTGGGGCTGTGATACGTAGACATGCTTGGTTAAAAGATCAGCCATTGCCAGACCATGTTAAAGTAAAGTTACTTGATGCACCTCTGGAAAAACAGAAGCTTTTTGGTGCTAATGCACAAGATGTGTTGAAATCCATTGAGGAAAAAGCTAAGTCAGTACAGACAGTCAAGGATTTCCTCCAGGTTCAGCCACCCAGGTTCAGCAGACACTGGCCTTCAAAGAATTGGTCCTTCCCCGACTCTGACAAGTTTCAAAGGGGAAAAAACAGGCGTGCCCGAGGTAGAGGGCAATATCGAGGATCCTACAGGGGTCACCAATGGCAACCTCCAAATCAAAGAAGTGGCGCAGGCAGCCCAGCTGCACCACAAGGACAATCACAATGACTTGACTTTCATTCCGCCTACAAAGGCTCAAAGAGAAGCACCTTTGGGCGGAAAATTATCCTTATTCTCAAAAAACTGGCATATCTTAACCAAGGACAACTGGATTCTGGATTTAATAGACAAGGGTTACAGATTCCACTTCCATACTTTACCAATAAGACAAGGCATGCCAAACCTGCCACATCATCAAAGGGCAGAGGCACTCACTCAAGTTTCAAAGCTGTTAAGTATAAAAGCAATAGAAAGGGTTCCTCCTCAGGAACAAGGCCATGGATTTTATTCAAGACTGTTCCTTGTTCCAAGAAAAGAAAACAAATGGAGGCCTATACTGGACTTGTCTACTCTAAATACTTTTCTCATTGTGACAAAGTTCAAAATGCTGACGTTGCAGCAACTTTTTCCCATGCTGGGCAAGGGGTCTTGGCTGGTCACTCTGGACCTCAAGGAGGCATACCTGCATGTCCCAATCAGACAAAGCTGCAGAAGATACCTCAGATTTCTTGCAGGGACAGAGCATTATCAATTCTCAGCATTGCCGTTTGGCTTATCTACTGCGCCCAGAGTGTTCACGAAATGCCTGGCATCAGTAGTGGCACACTGCAGACTCCAGGGGATTCAAATATACCCCTACCTGGACGACTGCCTCATACAAGCAGACAACAAACAAACCTTAATAGCAAACTTGGACTATGTCATTCAACTACTGCAGGCCTTGGGATACACAGTCAACATTCAGAAATCAAGACTACTGCCATCCCAACAGATTATTTTCCTAGGAGCCAAACTGGACACAGAAACTCAAATGGCCTACCTCACAGAGGAAAAACAACAGCAGTTACCAGAGTACTTCAAAGGCCTAGCAAAGCTCTCCCAGCTGACTGCAAGGAAAATCCTGCAGGCCCTGGGGTTCATGGCATCTTGCATTCTTCTGATACCTTTGGCAAGACTTCACATGAGAAAGCTGCAATGGTACTTAAAAAGCTTATGGTCCCAACACAGCCAAAGCCTAGAGGACGTAATCCCACTCATTCCATGACTGCAAAAGGAATTTCTGTGGTGGGCTCAAGCAAGTCAGTTAAAGAAAGGCATGTCCTTCAACAGACCTCAAGCAGGTCAAATGATTACAACAGACGCCTCAGATCATGGATGGGGGGCGCACATGGAGGGCAGATGCATTCAAGGTCTATGGACACCAAGGGAAAGACATCTGCACATAAACCAAAAAGAGATGTTGGCAGTGATGCATGCAATCGAGACTTTCGAAAAATCACTACAACAAGGACATTTGCTAATAAGGACAGACAACACCACTGTCATGTGGTATATAAACAAGCAGGGAGGCACTCATTCTTATCCCCTCTGCAGACTAACAATGATTCTCTGGGAAAAATCCCTGAGTCTGAAGATACATTTGCAATCCCAGTTTGTGCCAGGCAAGGACAATGTACTGGCGGACAGGCTGAGCAGAAATTTCTTGGATCCACACGAATGGATGCTGCATCCTCACATTTTCTTACAAATAACAATGACATGGGGAAGACCGGACGTAGATCTCTTTGCTTCTCACATGAATCATCACCTGGAAAAGTTCTGCACAAGGACCCACCATCCTCTAGCCTGGAAAACGGATGCTCTCTCCTTCAGCTGGAATTCCCTAAAAATTTATGCATTCCCTCCTCTACCTCTGCTGACCAAGGTGATACTGAAGATCAAAGCAGAACAACCAACAGGCATTCTGATAGCTCCAGACTGGCCAAGGCAACACTGGTACCCATTGCTGTTGAGCATAACTCGGACCAAACCGTGGCCTCTGCCCCTATGCCCCCTGCTTCTAACACAACACAAGTACAGGACTGTACATCAAAACCTGAAAACATTGCATCTGACAGCCTGGAGGTTACCATGAGCCCTTCCGCTTTCTCTCTTTCCAAAAAAGTTCAAGAGATCTTACTGGAAGCACGCAGACCTTCCACCAGAAAAACCTATTCAGCCAAGTGGAAGAGATTCAGCATCTGGAATGCCAACAGGGGTCAGGATACAACATTACTGAGTATACCTCTGATACTGGAATACTTGACAGAAATGTTTCATACTGGACTCTGATATTCTTCTATAAAGATTCATGCCTCAGCAATCTCAGCAAAATACAATTGTGATCCACCAGTGTTTTCACATCCTTTGCTAAGACAGTTCCTAAGAGGGATAAAGAATATCAAACCTCCCAGAAAACAGCCAGTACCTGCATGGGACCTCAATTTCGTTCTGGAAAAATTAACTCTTCCTCCTTTTGAGCCAGCAGCAACTTCAGAAATGCAATTTCTATCATGGAAAACGTTTTTTCTATTGGCAGTCACATCTGCAAGAAGAGTCTCGAGATACAGGCACTCTTGGCAGTACCTCCTTCCTCATTTTTCTTAAGGACAGAGTTTCTCTAAGAACCAATCCTACATTCATGCCAAAAGTAATTTCCAGGGTATCTCTAAATCAAGCAATTCACCTGCCTACTTTCTTCCCCAATCCGCAAAACAGGGGAAAAACTGCTGCATACTTTGGACATACACAGGCAACTACGTTACTACTTGGACAGAACTAAGGCCACCAGAAAGTCTGACCAACTGTTTGTAGCCTATGCTGCTGGAGTACAAGGAAAAGCAATCTCCAAACAAACAATTTCAAAATGGATTGGACACTGCATCAGATTCTGCTATTCTTTCCATGGAAAAGGTGTGCCAGCCAATATTAGGCCACACTCCACCAGAGCTATAGCCACATCCACAGCTTTCCTAAGAGGAGTGGCTACAAAGGACATTCTAGAGGCTGCTACATGGAGCTCCGTGCATACATTTACCAAGCACTACTACCTGCCCTTATACTCCAGATCCCGAGCAGGCTTTGCTTCGGCAGTCCTGCAGGGCATTTTAGCTACACCATCCCTTTCTTAGTTCCATCCACCCCCAGCTTGGCTATGGTATTCAACCCATATGTTATGACTGCAGTTGCATTCTTGAAGGACATAGTACAGTTTTGTACCTACCATAAATGTAGATGTCCGATAGATATGCAACTGCAGTCGGATTTTCCCACCCTCCTACCCCTCTGCAACCTTCTTTATGGGTCCACTAGCCCTCCCTATTAGCTGGGGGTATCTCCTATGGTGTATCTGTTTATTACTATTGTGCATGTCTGGAATTGTTTATTCATTCACCAAATTTAGCCTTCCTAGGAGGGCACCTGGCATCTGGGGCAAGAAACACTGAAGAAGATGGTGTTGGCCGATGCCTTTATACTCCAGCCACTCTAACGTCGGAGAGGAGGCGACACCAGCCGACGCCGGACCCAGACTTTGGAATCCGGCCGACCGAGGGCTGCCTGAGGCAGGATAACCCATATGTTATGACTGCAGTTGCATATCTATCGGACATCTACATTTATGGTAGGTACAAAACTGTACTTTTGTTATCTCTTGTGATACCTGTGGAGGTGGGTTTGTCTTTTGAGCCTTGCCTAAAAAAGGCACTATGGGGGTAGCAAGAGCCTTTGCCAATATCCGAAAGCCCAGGGGTGACAGGTGCAAGCCGTCCCTAGCGAAGCATCGTGGCTTGTCAAGCATGTCATCCCAGGCTGACAGGCATTGGATCCCCTTTGAATGACACCAATACTTAAGCCAATTGTTGAAATTGATCATCTTGTCTTCATATTGTGGCATCATTCTTGGTGAGGGTAAGATGCTACTCAAGGTCAGGGTCATACCGGCCTGGGCTACATGCCCAGAGAGCTCCTCTCTCTCTCTTCATGTAGTCCAGGGAGGTACGTCTCAGGTCATTCACACCAGCATGGACAATGACTGAGTCATATTTGTACTTGCCTTGGAGTGACCTGAGTGCTTGTGTTATGTGGCGGATCCTAGCGCCCGACAGGCAGCTCACCGTGACCTTCTCCTTGTTCAGCCTGGTGAGCGGGATGTCAGTGTGCCTGACGATAGTCACCTATTACAAGTGTATCGGGTGTGTTGTTTGGCCTTAAGGGCTGTGACTGTTCGGCACACTGGCTTTGTGAGCTATGTGTTGCACGTGTTTTGTTTTGGGGTAGCGGTTGCTTGGGTGTCTGCTTTGGAGGTCTCTGCTGCTTAGGCAGATTTTTATTTAGAGCCTCCGAGTATGGTTTTGTGTGTTTGTGTTTGGTTTGCTGTCGTGATAGGTCTATGTGAGACTGGAAGTGTAGTGAGTGTGGTTTCCTTCTCCTCCTGACTGGTTTTGCCAGTACTGAGTTGAGAGAGCTTAGCCTCCAGTATGGCTATATGGTTGCATCTCTCACATGTGTTGGAATTTGTTGGGAGGAGGAGAGGGTTGTCTATGTACATTAGGCAGTTGTAACATTGCCTCAAGATTCCCAGATTCACCAGCTGGACCGGAGAGGAGATTGACAACTGACCTTTGGACATGCTAGAATAGTATTGGAAATTCCTTTATAATTGAAAAAAAAGGGCCACTGGGGAACTTGGTAATCAAGGGGAGTTTGTGAGGGTGTAGTACTTTTAATATTTTAGTGCTGACTTGTATAATTGCTGTAGTGAGCAAGTGCCAGGTAACTTAAATGCAATGTGTTTCAGGTAACTTAAATGCAAAAATGACAAACAGTAACTTACTTTCAAGTGAAATAAGGAAATAAGTACAGTAAGCAATGCAGATATCACTCGGGATCCACAGAAGCGCTGAAAAGCCGCTTTTTAGTTGGAATTAGCGTTTCAGGGAAATAACAAACAAACAAGCAGCATACAAATAAAGCTAGATTCAGCAGGCCTGGATCTAGTCTATGCTACAGCAAACAAGGTGTACCATCTTCAGTAAGAAGCAGTTCAGATATGCAGGCACTATAAGCCTTTAACCAGAAATTCCCAGGTCAGAAGGGCAGAGTCCAGCCTCTCCTCCCACAAGAGTGCAGACCACGAACCCTTTTAATGTAAAATAACTGGCCTGAAGCCCAAGTGCTTAAACCAGAATTAATACACTTTTAGAATAAGACACTGAGCCCTCAATCAGCAGTTCCCAACTTAGAAGGATGTAAGCTACCTGTTCTGCCACTACAGTGCAGACCACAAACCTTCTTAATGTAAAACAACTGGCCTGAAGCCCAAGTGCTTAAACCAGAATTAATACACTTTTAGAATAAGACACTGAGCCCTCAATCAGCAGTTCCCAACTTAGAAGGATGTAAGCTACCTGTTCTGCCACTACAGTGCAGACCACAAACCTTCTTAATGTAAAACAACTGGCCTGAAGCCCAAGTGCTTAAACCAGAATTAATACACTTTTAGAATAAGACACTGAGCCCTCAATCAGCAGTTCCCAACTTAGAAGGATGTAAGCTACCTGTTCTGCCACTACAGTGCAGACCACAAACCTTCTTAATGTAAAACAACTGGCCTGAAGCCCAAGTGCTTAAACCAGAATTAATGCACTTTTAGAATAACAGACTCTGAGCCCTCAATCAGCAGTTCCCAACTTAGAAGGATGTAAGCTACCTGTCCTGCCACCACAGTGCAGGCCACAAACCTTCCTAATGTAAAACAACTGGTCTGAAGCCCAAGTGCTTAATCCAAAAGACTTAGAATGATAGCTATACTTTAATCAAGTTACTATCAAGCAGTAATAAAATACAATTGAATACTTTAAAGAATGCCTGGATTAGTGCTCCAGTTATACAAACAAAGCTAGATTCAGCAGGCCTGGATCTAGTCTATGCCACAACAAACAAGGTGTGCCAATTTCAGTAAGAAGCAGTTCAAATATGCAGGCACTATAAGCCTTTAACCAGAAATTCCCAGCTCAGAAGGGCAGAGTCCAGCCTCTCCTCCCACAAGAGTGCAGACCACGAACCCTCTTAATGTAAAATAACTGGCCTGAAGCCCAAGTGCTTAAACCAGAATTAGTACACTTTTAGAATAACAGACACTGAGCCCTCAATCAGCAGTTCCCAACTTAGAAGGATGTAAGCTACCTGTTCTGCCACTACAGTGCAGATCACAAACCTTCTTAATGTAAAACAACTGGTCTGAAGCTCAAGTGCTTAAACTAAAAGGCTTAGCATGAGTTACACCAAGCAGTAATAAATACAACTGAGTACTTTTAAGATGACGCATAAGCAAAATAAAGTAGGAAGAAACACAAATACAGTAAAAGCAGATAAAATTTTTTTTTTTTTTTTTTTTTGAGTGAGCAAATGAGATGGGCCCAGGAGTTGCAGGACAGAAACAAGTGCAAATGCAGGCCTTCAAATCAGAAAGTTGAGAGAAATGGAAGACCGCCCAAACTGCCAATAACTACAAATTCTGGGCCAGAACCACTCCTTATGTGGTAGACAGGTTACCTAATGCTTACCACTCCCACTGATAAGCTAGAAGGCTTCCCTCCAACACAGAAAGGCTTTGGGGACTCAGAAGCTTACAAACAGTCCTGGATACAGCAAATCTGTAGCTGGAACACTAATTACAGGAAAGGTAGTTAACAGGCTTACAATTTTTTTTTTCAGAAAAGTAGCAAAAACAGTAGTAAAAACAATTGACATGCAGTGCAAGCTGGCACACTTGAGTATGTAGCAATATTAGTCCACGAAAAAATGCAATTAAATTAAAAAGGACTAAAAGCAAGTGCAGAAAGGGTTTATTAGGTAGAATGCGGTAAAGAGATGGGGCTGGGGGAGTGTCCTAGATCAAATCTACAGTGGGGCGGGCACTGCAAAAGCCACCAAATTTAAACTACAACCAAGAACAGGGGGGGGGGGACCGTTTCAACAGAGATGGGAGGAATCACAGTGCAAATTATAAAACCCAGAAAATTTATACTGATCTCTGTATATTTGCAGAACAGTAAGACAACAGATATCTAAACAACAATTTAGCTCTAATGCAGAATAATACAGAAAAATATACTCAGCTCTATATATTTGCATCATGCCAAGATGTCTTTGAGGACCAGCAAACTTCATGCCAAAGTTAGAAATGCGTGATTTTACTGAAAAGTATTGTTACAGCTCTAGTATGTACGCATGAGTGCACCTGTTTTATAGATGTAAAAGGAAACTGTATGATGGTAATGTAATGGCTTATCTGCTAGATTTAAATGCTACTTTTACTTGGGGTTGTTCCCTCTAAAAACTGGCTTGATCACAGTATATTCAACCTAGTAAAAACTGGCTTGATCACAGTACATTCGACCTAGTAAAATATAAAACAAAATTTAGCCTAAACCAGAGATTGTAAAATCTTGATGAGTTTATCTCCCTCAGACTATGGAAGTAAGGTAGACAAGTGTCCCAAACAGTAAACAAATGGCAAATAAACTTTGTTGCCTTATGCTGTGATTGTCATGGGAGGGATCATTCAGAGACATGTCAGGGCTCTGTCTACAAGAGCTGCCCCTGCTGTTAATGCAGATTTATTGAAGAAACTATCTGCTCATCGTATCTGAGAGACACCTAACTGGCCTTTATTCCATACCTTTGCCCAATACTTACAGGCCTGACCTTTCTTCTGGGAGCAGGCCAGGGTGCCCACTGTGGTCTTGTAAAGAATGTTAGCTCTGCTATCAGAATCCAAGGGGTCAGGGTCTGTACCTTTTTAGTACTTCCGGAAGTTGGGGCAGAAGGTTAAAGTTGTGAGCTGTAGTACCTGTGGTACAGAGTTTGATTCCCTTCAGTCTTAGTTTGCCTGCTTTATGACCCTGAGCAAGTCACTTAACCAGGCATTACTTCCAGGTAGGCTCTGAAAAGGGATGGTGGGTCCATTTGGCCTACTTGTTTAACAAATGGTTATTACTTTTGTTATTTATCAAGAATAATGCTCCAGCAGTGACTCCGTGACAATATATTACAACTGCACAATAGCTTACCATAGCAGAATATGTTTAAATATACAGATCACTATTCCTTTATACCATGGAGTATCCCCAGTTCCCCTAGCCTTGCTTCTTCCTGGGAGGTCTTCTTTTTCCTAGGGATATATGGCTAACATTGGCCTTGGATGATCATCATTGTTGACGTGATACTCTAAGCCCATGTGTATAAATGGTGAAAAGGGTGTTGTAGGTGGATGGAAGGATATGTACAAATATGTTTGTTGTAGCTTGAAAACATGCATTTCCACTGAGGTCACAACTGATCTACCTAGACACACCACTCACTGGCACATTTGATGAGGATAGCCTTTTGTCTTGCACCAGAGTAACTGAATGAAGATGGCACAGGCTGATGTTTCTGGAATGGGGAAGAGAGAAGCCTACACTAGGGATGTTCAAAGCTGTGGAATCCAGATTGGTTGAGTGGGTGTCTATTTGCACCTAAAACCCACCAGTGAAGAATATAAATACTGCGGCAATGATCCCAGTATTTTGATATCTACTGATGCGGTACGTTGTTACACAGCCATACTTTGATGCTGCAGGGTTTTACCAAGAGAACTGCATTCTGATGTATGCAAGGAGCTATGCTTCCAGTTAATTTAAGTAAAGAAGTACTACTAGGGTGAAAGTACATTGTAATCCTTAGAAATGTATTTTTTTAACTTTTTAGTGTAATATATGTAGACTTGGTTCATGACTGATAGCCCATAATAAGTGAGTCTTTGCAATATTAAAACTTGGGTAAGACCGCATGACTTTTATGTCGGGGAGGTATGTCCTATATTGGCAAAGAAGTATCCTTTTTGATGGCCTTATTGCTGTAGTATTCTCTACTCTTGGGACATCCTGCTGAGGATAGCCAAACTTCTGGCCAGCATACCAAAGCTTTTACACTTTCTGGATGCTGTATATTAGACCTATATCCTATGCACAAGGTGTAAGGTACATATGTGACGTACAAGTAGCTAATCCTCAGAACCTCTTTGGTACCAGTCTGAATTTGTGCTTGAATTTGATCTGCAAGGCATTCACAGAGCTTTACCTTTATTGCACCTTCTACAGATAACTGCCCTATTAGGGTCGCTTCATTTTTTTTTTTCTTTTCTGTCTAACTATTAACCTTCGTTTACCTGTCATCCAGGAAGGGAAAATGAGAGTGGGAGGCAGATTCTCCCTAAAGACAGACAAGAACATAGTGGCTATGCCCTTGTTCTAACCCTGACTAAACTACCCCTAATTTCTCAAAGCATTTATTGCCATTACTGTACAAACTAGTTACTTTTCTGTTAACTACTAAGAGAGTGTATAAGCTACCTATTTTGTTTTCTGTCAACTACAATGAAAGTATTCTCTTATACTAATTTTTTTATTAGCAAAATATATGCATGGCTAACCATAGCTGAAATGTACCGTGATTCTGTTTACAGAAATGCAACAAAATGTAATGAATAGGATGATTATCTGTACTTTTAGCTGTATTTGTAAATGTCTCATATTATAAATGATAGTGTTTTTTTTTGTTTGTTGGAGCTTTTCTCCTCGGGCCTCCACTGAAAATGGACATATATCCAGTTGGACTAGCCCGGTCAACAAATGTAAAATAAAAGAACAGTACCTTTTTTGTTTGACTGCTGCCTTGCAATGGTACAGTGTGAAATTTGACATTTGTTTGTCCCCAAGATGCGCTACAGTCATCTCTTTCCATTTACTTAGAAAACCGGTGATTGAAGCTTTTGACTCCGGGGTATCATGGCCAAATCAACCTGTCCCAACGTTCACTGCCACTTAAAAACAAAGCCAAAAAGACGCAAACTAATCCTGCTGCTGTCTAGCCTCCTCCAGACATCTTTGAGTGAGATGAAGAACCTGAGGATGATCTGGTGCTTCTGTCAGCTCCCTCTGCTGCAACCCAGTTGGAGGCCGACATGGAGCTGCTTTACCCACAAGGCCTCTGAGGCTGTGCCGATGTCTGGTAAAGATGTGAAGGGGGGAACCATGAATGATTATTCTGGAGGGGCTTGGGGATTTTCCAAATACTTGCTACGGAAGAGGTGCCAGGTACCCTCATTGAATCTAGGCAGGGGTCTGTGCCTCTTAAATTTGTAATATCTGATGTTCCTTTAAAAAGAAGCAGAAAATTGCTTTAGTTTTCTGCTTAAGTATGTGATTTCTGTGACTGAGGATCCACACACAGAATGGCAGGATTTTATGTGGGAGGTCTTTTCTATGCTGTTATGGCTCTTAAGCCTCTCCAAGGATTATCTGATGTTCTTCGTGTTTCACTGTTGCAGTCATCACATTTGGGTTATCTGCCTGCAGGTAACCCTCAGCCGCCCTGAATACCAGAGTCTTTGGATTTCTGCATCGGATGCTGTCGCTTCTTCCATGACGTCAGGTCGTCAGGGGTATAAAACATGCAGCCAACGCCATTACATCAGTCTTTTTTGCCGTGTGGTGCCCGAAGTAGAAGCAGTTCATATGTGCCGGTCAGCCGACTCCTGAAATTTTCGTTTTCGAGTTTCAGACCTGAAGGCTTCAAAAAGATAAGTACCCCCATTGGAGAACTTTTTTTCTTGTCCTAACCAATGTCAGAAAAAATTAACAATTGTCTTGCCTGTGGAAAACAAATACCTCATAGAGATTTTCATTCTTACTGTGTCACCTGTTTAGGCCCAGACCACAACATCACTCGCTGTCGGTTTTTTGCCTTGTTTAACGCCCGAACTGTTAGTCGTCGGGCTATTTTTGTAGCTAAATACTTTCGTTCTCTATCTCCGTACTCTGAAATGGCTTTAAGCCATCCGACTTCCGATCTTCTGAAAAAACGTAAGGATAAAGACAGACTGCATAGGTCCAAAACTGCCGACGATGCTTCCGTTAAGCTAGTCACTAGTCCGCCGGTACTCAGTGAGGCCCTTTCGCAGCCCCTGATACCCACTACTACAGATTCACAGGCCTCTGCTGAGACCCATTCGGGGTCCAGTATGCCATGAGATGCTTTTTTGACTATGGAACCTAAGGATGTCTCTACCTTGGATGGGTCTGGAGCCGCTGTGCAGGCACCGTCTTCTGAGGGTGTATTCAGGCCTACCGATTTTCACGTTAAACCAACAACTTCGTTTCAAGCTAAGAATACCGAATTCCGCAGGCCTAAAGCTTGCACTACACCTAGAAAACCGACGACCAAACCACATTCTCAGGCCCATATGCCTCAAAAACAAATTATTAGAATGACTGAAGACCTTATTACCTTAATTAGGGGAAGCCAGCCTTCGCCCTCCGAGACCTAGAACTGATTCTTCTGATCAGGAATCTGATCTCTGTTCCTTCTGACTACCAGGATTTACTCTTATTTACTTGTGAGGATTCTGATGCAGAGGATTCCATTCCCTCTTTTTCCCCTCCAGAAGATTTTTCTTTTGGTGAAACCTTGCATACCCTTAGGGAGCATTTCTGCTGGGAAAGCCAGGACTATTCTGAGTCCAAAAAGAGACTTGGGGAATTTTTACTCCTGCCTCAACACAAGCCTCTAGCTATCCCTCCTGTTCTGGTGATTGTAGATGATGATTTCTTGGAATCCAGCCTCACCCCAGACACCTTGCCTCCAGCTCCCTGGAAACCGGACAGATACTACAGAGTACCTGACTCTCTCAAATTCCTCTTAAGGAATCCTACTGCGGATCCAGAGACCATTTCTCAAGGACCAAAAGGCATTAAGGCTACTACTGCCAAAAATCCTACCCCTTCTGATAGGGACTCTAGAGCCAGACAAATGGGGTAAGAAGGTATACACTTCTGCTACTTTGGCCATTAGGGCTTTAAATTGCCAGTTTCTTATGTTAAAGTATCAGCAGCATATTATGGGATTACTTAAACAGAAAATGATGATTCCTGACTGTGCTGCACACACACATTTGCAAGAGTTAATGCATTCTGCTGAACAAGTTGGTAAACATACTTTGCAATGTGATTTTGGTGCTTTAGAAGCATCTTGCAGGGCTGCTGTCACTGGGTCTGTATTTAGAAGGCATGCTTGGCTTAATTAACAGAATTTACCAGATCACGTTAAAGCTAAATTACTGGATGCACCCTTAAACCAAGACCCCCTTTTTCGCAACAAAGCAGAAGAAGTCCTCAGAAGGATGGAAGAAAAAGCTAAATCTATGCACTGTTAAATATTTCTTACAAGTACAGCCTCCTAGATTCAGAAGGTATTTGCCTTCAAAGAACCGTTTTTTTCCAGTCCCTTCCAGGCCTTCAGTCCAAACCCAGGAGCAGCAGACCACCAAGACTTCAGTCTCAGGCTATGCACTGATCTAAGCAGTGGGGGGGCTCCCACTTCCAAAGCAGGGAGTAGTAAGCCACCCCCCCCATGGAAAAATGGCACAATGACTTATCCTCAACTCTTCCAAGCCCTGCTCAACTACTTGCTCCCTTAGGAGGAAAACTTGCCCTGCATGCAAAAAACTGGGAACTTATTACCCAGGACAAATGGGTCTTAAACGTAGTTTCCCTAGGATACAGATTCCACTTCCACTCTCTCCCAATCCCAAGTGGATGGCCGTACCTTCCCCCAAATCAGTGTGCGGAGGCCCAAAAACAAGTGCTCCTCTCAGTATCAGGGCTTTTCAACCTGTCCCAGCAGAACAAAGGGGACAAGGATTTTATTCAAGACTGTTCCTGGTTCCCAGAAAAGAAAACTCCTGGCGTTCTATCCTGGACCTGTCTATTCTCAACACCTTTCTGGTGGTTCCAAAATTCAAAATGCTAACTCTTCAGCTTCTTCCAATGCTAGCCAAGGATGCCTGGCTGGCAATCCTAGACTTAAAAGAAGCTTATCTGCACATAACAAGGGAATCCTGCAGACAATACCTACATTTCAGGGTGGGCTCCATGCACTTTTTGGCTTATCTACTGCACCCAGGGTATTCACAAAGTGCCTAGCTCCAGCCATTGCATTTTGCAGGCAGAGAAATATTCAGATTTACCCAGACTTGGACGATTGCCTGATTCAGGCAGAAAGTCAGAACCTGCTACTACATCACCTAGCATTTGCATTTGTAAAGAGACTTCTAACCTCACTGGGGTACACCATCAATGAGAAGAAATCACACCTAGTACCCTGCCAAAAGATTGTATTCCTGGGAGCAAGCTTGAACACAACTTCCCAGATGGCATTCCTCACTCCGGAGAAACAAGTTTATTTGACAACCTACTTCAACCTACTGGCCATAAAATCCCAGCTATCTGCAAGGAAAATCCTGCAAGCCCTGGGGTTCATGGCCTCTTGCATTCTGTTAATTCCATATGCAAGACTGCATATGAGGAAACTTCAATGGTATCTAAAAAGTCTATGGTCTCAGCATTCTCAGGACCTAGAAACAATGATTCCTATCATTCCTTGTCTAAGGGCAGAGTTCCTTTGGTGGGCAGAGGCCTGCTACCACAACAAGGGACTCCCTTTCACCCTACCCCCTGCCGCCCAAACCCTAACAGATGCATCAGACTATGCATGGGGGGGGCTTACATGGCAGGGGGCAGTGCCTTCAAGGCAAATGGAACCCAAAGCAGATGCACCTGCATATCAATCAAAAAGAAATGCTAGCTGTACAGAATGCTCCGACAGCCTTCAAAGACCTTATTCTTTCAGGACAACTATTGGTAAAGACAGACAACACCACAGTTATGTGCTGCATAAGCAGGGGAGAACCCATTCCTGCCCACTCTGCAGACTAGCCATGGCTCTGTGGAACACAGCCTTGAGCTACCAAGTTCAATTCCTGCCAGGCAAACTAAATTCGCTGGCAGGCGATTTAAGCAGAAATCTCATGGACCAACACGAAAGGAAACTGGAACCCAAAATATTCAAGCTCTTGAACAAATGGGGGACACCAGAGGTAGACCTGTTTGCCTCCCCTCAGAACTACCAGTTGAACAAATTCTGCACCAGAACTCCCCACAGTCAGGCTTGGAAAGTGGATGCCCTGTCCTTTACCTGGGAATGCCTCTCAATTTATGCCTTTCCCCCTCTGCCCCTCTTCTCGAAGGTTCTACTAAAGATCAAACAGGACAAGCCAAGGACAATACTTATTGCCCCAGACTGGCCACGCCAGCACTGGTACCCTCTTTTGCACAGTCTGACAGTGCTGCAACCATGGCACCTGCCTCAGACCCCTTCCCTGCTGTCCCAGCAGGCGGGACAAATTCTGTACCCTCAGCTTCAAACCCTGAACCTTGCAGCCTGGCTAATTCCCTAAGCTCAGCTCCAACAACCATCAGTAAGCAGGTGCCGGATGTCATTCTTGAGGCAAGGAGGCCTAGTACTAGAAAATCCTATTCAGAAAAGCGGAAAAGATACTGTTCCTGGAGCCAAGCTCAGGGGATGGACACAATGGTGTCCAGCTTACCTCATATTCTAGATTATTTAACAGAAATGCTCTACAAGGGCTTATCTTTCTCTTCAGTTAAGATTTATACCTCTGCCATTTCAGTGCATTATACTGAGCCACCCCTCTTCTCGCATCCCCTGTTAAAACAATTCCTTAGCGGGGCCAAAAATTTAAGATATCCCCCCCAGAAGAGCTCCCACTCCAGCCTGGGACCATAACTTTGTATTGGAAAAACTCACTCTTCCCTCCTTTGAACCAGCTGCGACAGCAGAGTTGAAATTCCTTTCTTGGAAAACAGCCTTACTTCTAGCCATCACTTTTGCAAAAAGAGTGTCTGAACTGCAGGCCCTCATGGCAGTGGAACCCTTCATTATCTTCCATGTGGACAGGGTTTCCCTCCAGACTACTCCATCCTTTATGCCCAAGGTGGTGTCTAGTGTGGCTCTAAACCAGTCCATTCATTTACCTACTTTTTCCCCTAATCCTCAAAATAAGGGGGAAAGGATACTGCATTCTCTGGACATGCACAGACAGCTTAGATTCTATTTGGACAGAACTAAGCCTCTCGATAATCTGACCAGCTGCTAGTTAGCTTTGCTGCAGGGGCAGAGGGGAAGGCCATTTCAAAGCAAACCATTTCCAAATGGATAGCCCACTGCATCCATTTCTGCTGCAGGCACCATGGAAAACCTACCCCACAGGGGATAAGATCACATTCCACCAGGGCTGCAACTCATCTACAGCATTTCTCAGAAGAATCCCTACCAGGGACATCCTGGAAGCTGCTACCTGGAGCTCTGTACATACTTTCTCCAAGCATTACCACCTGCCTATCTTTTCTAAATCCAGAGCTGGATTTGCCACAGCAGTCTTACAAGGCCTGATTGCTAGCCCTAATGCTCTCTAACTACCTCCACCCTTCCTTAGCTTTGGGAATCAACCCAAATGTGATGACTGCAACAGTAAAACATGAAGAACATAGTTCAGTTATGTACACTTACCATAAATGTAGATGTTCAAGTGTATTCACTGTTGCAGTCCTGGTTACCCTCCCTCCAGCCCCCTGACTTCTGTTCTCTACCTTTCCTTTTTGTTTGGCATATATTATATCATGTGTATTTGCTTTTACCTGGGGTGTCCTATACCATATAATTGCTTCCTTTTGTGGCAGCACCTGACATCTGGAGCAAGAGAAACTGATGTAATGGCATCGGCTGCATGTTTTATACCCCTGATGACCTGATGTCATGAAAGAAGCGACAGCATCAGAAGCAGAAATCCGAAGACTCTTGTATTCAGGCCAGCTGAGGGCTACCTGCAGGCAGATAACCCAAATGTGATGACTGTAACAGTGAATACACTTGAACATCTAAGTTTATGGTAAGTGTACACAACTGCACTTTCCTTGGTCTTCCACTCCTTCCAAATGCCATAGGGACCCTGATTCCTCTGATAAAGCATTAGACTCTAATAAGCAGTCATTGGCTTAGTCCTCCGAGTCATTCTTCTCTTGCCATGGGATCCAAGGAAGAGGATTCACTTTCTTCTGACTCTACTGTGGAGTTGTCTTTTGGGTATACTGTGGTTCATATGATGGAACACTTTCAATTGTGGCTGTTCTCAAGTTTCTGATTATCAAAAAAGATGCTATGAACTCTTATAAATAGGTTCTCTTCTGGTGTGTTCTGTCTAACTTGCCTGACTCAGAGAGTATGACTTCTGCCATTTCCTTTTTAAACTATGCTTCTCGGGTGGCTGGGCATTTTGTTAAATGTAGCTATAATTCTGCTGATGACTCTTGGGTCAGCTGCATTTGGATCTGTTGTGAGGCTTTGTTCTTGGTTATGCCTCCAGAATCTGCCTGAAGACATTAAGGCCAAACTGGAGTTCTCCTTTAGACTACTAGAATCTCTGGCACTGCTGCAGCTGAATGAAGACTCTTTTGGATAAGGGTAAAGTAAGACAGGATTTGAAACAAATCTTTGTCTCTTCTGTTCTGAGTTTCACAGAAATTATCCTTCTAAGCCTTCTTTTGTGTGTTGGAAGCCTAAACAGTCTTATAGGTGCAAGATGGCTTCTAGAAGAGTTTTTTTTTTCATACAAGCCTTCTCGGGATACCAAGAGTCAAACGCCTTCCTTCCCTGAAAAATCTTCTATTTGACTTTCACTCCTACCCCTTGGCCAGATTCCTCTGTCCATCAGGATGACTCTGTTTGGCAACAGATAATTGCAAACACTTGGGTTCTGTCCATTATCCAAAATAGTTATTTTATAGCTTGGAAGTCCCTTCCTTCACTCAGGCCTTCCCCAGCCTTCTCCTTATCAGCTCCCACATTTTCCTTTGGTTCTGCATGATCTAGTGGTACAGGAAACCATTTGGCATGTTCCCTAGTCTCAGCAGGGAACAGGTTTGTATTGTAACTTGTTTCTAGTTCCCAGAAAGGAGGGGCCGTGAAGGCTTCAAGACATCTCTTTTCTTCTCACCTTTCTCAAGGTTCCTTTTTTTCAGGATGCTGTCTCTTCAGATACTTTTCCCTCTGTTACTTCCTCAAGCCTTTCTGATGTCCCTGGATTTGAAGGGCATTTACTCCCACATTGCTGTTCATCCTCTCTTCAGGAATTTTTTTACATTTCTGTTTCTTGCTGTCATCATCAGTTCTCCTCTCTGCTTCTTTGGTCTTTTTGCAGTTCTGAGTGTCTCTGCTAAAGGTATGGCTCCTGTGATGGCCTTTTGCAAGCTTCAGAGAATTCAGATATTCCCTTCCCTGGATGACCTTTTGATTCAAGCCCCCTCTCAGCAGCTCCTGCTTCAGGATCTTACACTTCACTATGCTGCTTCTGCCCAATGTGGGGTTCACATTCAGTTTCAGTTTCAAAAAGTCTGTGCTGACTGCTTCTCAAGATCGTGTTTCTGGGTTGCATGATTCAGACCATTCCAATGTTGACTAGTCTGCCACCTCCCCAAGGTCTTCTGTTTGACTGCTTATTTCCAGTCTCCTATTTCTCTTCCTGTACTTCCTGCAAGGATACATGACATCTATTATTCCTGTGTTTCCCTTTGAAATTTCCTCATTTGGAGTTTGGCAATAGTATCTCAAGACTGTTTGGATCCAGCAGACACCCTCTAGAATATCTGACTCTGCTCTTGCCTTATCTCAAGCTTGAGCTCTGCTGGTGGATTCACTAGATTTCTCTGAATCCATTTCTACCTAATCAGGTTCCTCTCCCTATTCAGGAGCTGAACACGGATGCCTTCAATCACATTTGGAGAGATTCTACCAACAAACTAAAAGTCCAGGGTCTTTGGTCTCATCTACACATGGCAGACCATATCGACATCAAGGAAATGAGGGCTCTACTTCTAGCTGTCCAGGCTTTTCGCTCCCTTTGGGCTAAATGTCCTCTAAAGGTTTTTGCAGACAAAACCACAGTCTTAAGGCACATCAACCAGTAAGAGGGCACAAAACCTTTAACTTCTGTGTAGGCTGCTGTTCATGCTTGGGATTTTGCAGTCCTCTGTTCCTTGGTTCTATAGGCGGTCTACATTCCTTCACAGCAAAATATGGTGGCAGACTCTGAGCAGGTCCTGGACAAATCTCAAGAATGTACTGGAAGGTGTTTCTGGCCATTGGTCATAGATGAGGTACTCCTCAATTGGATCTTTTTGCCCTCCCTATAAACAACTCCCCCAGTTCTGTTCAGAAGTGCCAAGTCCACCATCTTGGAAGGTAGATGTCATGGATTTTTCGTGGACCAAGATGTTTTTGTAAGCCTATTCTCCTCTTCATCTTTTATCAAAGGTCTTGGACAAGGTATATTGGACAGGCCCAAAATCTTGCTGGTGAATCCCTTTTGGCCCAGACAGCACTGGTTTCCCCTTCTATTTCATCAGACCAGGGGGAAATCATCACAAATTACCTCACAAGATGGATGATCTCACACATGATAAGGGATCTCTTATTCACCTTCACTTGCACACCCTTCAGTTAACTCTTTGGGTAATAGAAAATAGATGGCTAAAAGGAATCCAGACCCTGAAGATGTGCTTCAGGTTTTGCGGGTGGCAAGAAAGCCTACTACTAGAAAATCATATGTGCCTAAATGGAAGAGATTTTTTATTTTGTGTTTCAAGCATGAACTCCACCCTTTTTTTATTAGGGTTCCTACAGACCTTTCTTCATGTGAGTTGGTGAGTTCTGGCTTGGCATATTCATCTGTTCATTTGTCAGACATTTCCACATCTCTGCTTCTGAATCCAAGTTTCCTATTGAAATGTTGGCACTATGAAATGCAGAGTGCTGATAGGCTGGAAAAAAATTACTGAAAACACAGGAGAAGAGCAAATCTTGAAAACTGTTCTTCTTTAAACATTTTTGCAAGGGCTAGCCCCCCCCCCCCAGAACTTGTAAATACCAAGTCCAAGATTACCATACTGTGGAGAAAAGGAATATTCTGAGAATTGGCATCTCAGGCTTGCATATATTAAATCTGACTTTTCAGCCATTTTATCCCCATATTTTGGGACCCGTTGTAGCGGGTCACAACATTTCCTACAGTTACCATGAATCCAGCTTTGAATTGCTTCTAGTTTGTCAATTTTTTAAATAAGTCCTTCATATTTGGCCTCGAAGAAAACCTATTCCTCCTCCTCGGGACCTTAATTCTGTTTTTGAACCAAGTCTCCTTTTGAGCTTGCAGTTTCTTCGATACAGCATTGTCCTTGGAAGAATGTGTTATTGGTGCCTCTTATTTCTGCCAAGAGGATCTCTGAACTTCAAGTACTTAATGCCATTTCCACCTTCTTTGGGTTTTCAAAGAGAAAGGGTGTCTCTTCATACCAATCCTTCTTTTATGCCCAAGGAGATTAATCATTTGTCCTTGAATCAGTCCATTCAATTTCTCTTTTCCCCTTCTCCACAGAATCCTAGTGAGAGGGTTTTCACACCTTGAATCTACATAGACAGCTCAAATATGACTTGCACAAGACAACCTATCAGGAAATCTGAGCAGCTTTTTTCATTTCATGCTAGGAAATTGGCTTTTGTGGCATCTAAGCAGTCCATCTCCTCTTGGAATTCTAAGGCCATTCCTTTTTGCTATTTTCATGGCAACCAGCTTTACTCTTCTGTTTTGTGCTCATTCTATCAGAGCAATGACCTCTTCTAGTGTCTTTTTTCTTCAAAGACCTGGATGCTACATCCAGCTTGGAAGCTGCTACTTCATCTTGACAAGTTGGATGTCGTGTTTAGGGCCAGGGTAGGTTTTGCCAGGGCCATCCTTCATGGGCTTTTGGAGGGCTGTTCTGTGGCTTCCTCATCCCAAACTTCACAGTAGTTTCTGTACACCTAAGAGAAAAGACTACTGCAACAGTGATTAGGAAGGATATAATACAGTTGTGTAAAATATTACTGCAACAGTAGATGATGTCCTTCAAGGATGCATCTGCAGTCCTTACAAATGGGTTGTCCTGTTGTCGGGCAGCCCTTCGGTCGGCCGGATTCCAAAGTCTGGGTCTGGCCTCGGCTGGTGTCGCACTTCACCCGACGTCATAGCTGCAGTTCTTCAGGTATAAAGGCATCAGCCGACGCCATTTTCCTCAGTCTTTCTTGCCGTGTGGCGCCTGAAGCAGAAGCTGTTCACAAGTGCCGGTCGGTCAGAACCAAAGATTACTACTACAAGTACCGAAGACTTCTAAAAAGCTAAGTACCCCGTTGGGGACTCTTTCTTGCCTCAGCCGATGTCAGAAAAAGTGAATAACTGTTTAAATTGTGGGAAACAAATACCTCATAAAGATTTCCACTCTTACTGCTTACCTTGCTTGGGCCCAGACCACGACGTAGCAGCTTGTCTAGCCTGTGCTTCTTTCAACTGACGAACGCTTAGACGTCGGTCTGAATTTGCTGAAGTTTTTCGGCTCCGCTTTTGCTTACATTATGCCGTCGGATACTCGACTACGCAAATTTCTAAAAAACGCAAGGAAAAGGACAGACACTCGCGGTCCGCGGTTTCGGCCGAAACCGCGGTTAAGCCAACCGCGAGTGTCTCGGTTTCGGCTGAAACCGAGTCCACGGTTCTTCCTTCGGCTGAAAGCTTGCCACTTACCGAGGCCTCATCCAGCTTGGCTGAATCTGCTACTGAAATCCCACCTGCTCCTGCAGGTTCACAGGATTTATCAGATACTATCCCTTTGGATATTTCTACCCCTGCACGTGGAGCTGCTAGGCCTCTTGCATCCATGTCGATTAAGGCCTTTGCCAGGGCTAAAGCAGCAAAAACTACCAAAACTGTGCCTGCTAAGACCCCCTCTCACAGGCCCAGTTCTAGTTCACAAATGCTTAGTCTAGCAGAGGATCTCATTTCTTTGATCCGGGGATCCCAACCACATCCAGACAGGGCCTCTCACCCACCTCCAGAGAAGAGGACTAGAGTAGAGCCCCCTGAGCCAGTTTCTTCAGATGGCTCCTCTGATGAATCAGATAATTCAGACCCTTCATAGGCCCCTTTTTCTCCTTATGAGGACTCTGATGCAGAAGAGTCCATTCCTTCTGCCTCTCCGCCTGAGGAATTTTCTTTTGGGGAAACCTTGCATGCTATGAGGGAACAATTTCAATGGCAGGGCCAGGATTTTTCAGACTCTAGGAAAAGGCTTAGAACCTTTTTGCATTTGCCACAGCATAGACCTTTAGCCATTCCTCCAGTACTTACTGTTGTGGATGATGCTTTTAATGATGCTTGTACTGCTGCTGATTCTCTTCCTCCGGCCCCTGCTAAGCCCGATAGGTACTACAGGGTTCCCAGACACACATTATCATTTGTATAAGGCCCCTTTTGCAGATCCCGAAACTATCTCCCAGGGACCCAAGGCTGTAGGAGCTACCTCTACCAAAAACCCCCTCCCCTCTGAAAGGGAATCTAGGGCCTTAGAGAGATGGGGTAAAAAAGTTTACACTTCTGCTAATCTTTCAGCTAGGGCCTTGAACTGTCAATTCCACATGATTCAGTATCAGGAATTTATGTTAGACCAGTTAACTAAAAAACTGTCCTCGGATGAACCATTAGACAAAAAATCTGTACAGGAAATGGTACATAACATTCAGCAGGTCAGTAATCATTCCTTAAAATGCGGCTATGATGCACTGGAGGCTTCCTTTAGATCAGCCATGACTGGCACAGTGATCAGAAGACATGCATGGTTAAAAGAACAGTCCTTACCAGACCATGTTAAATCAAAGCTCCTAGATGCTCCCATGGATAAGCTCAATTTGTTTGGCTCCCCTGCACAGCAGGTGCTGAAGAAGGTGGAAGAGAAAGCAAAATCTGTCCAGACAGTCAAGGATTTCTTGCAGGTCCAGCCTCCAAGGTTTAGCAGGAACTGGCCTTCCAAGAATTGGTCCTTTCCAGACACCTCCAGAGCTCCGAGAGGCAGGAATAGGCGCTCAAGAGGCAGGGGTCAATCCAGAGGTGCCTACAGGGGACGTCAGTGGCAGACTAACAACCAGCGAGGTACAGCCACAGATCCAGCCACCACCACCACTTCCACAGGACAATCACAGTGACTTGGCTCTGGCACCGCCTACCAGGGAACAACTAGAGGCACCCTTAGGCGGAAGCTAGCCTTATTTTCAGTAAACTGGCATTACATCACAGGAGACAAATGGATTTTACAGACAATAGACCAAGGTTACAGGTTTCACTTCCATACTCTACCAAGGAAGAGAGGAATGCCAAACCTACCTCCAAATCAGAAGATAGAAGCTCTAGAACAAATAACTCACTTACTAAGGATGAGAGCTGTAGAAAGGGTACCATCTATGGAACAAGGGCAAGGATTTTACTCCAGACTTTTCCTGGTACCAAGAAAAGAAAACCAATGGAGGCCTATTCTCGACCTGTCCGCTTTAAACACATACCTCATTGTTCCAAAATTCAAAATGCTGACCCTACAGCAGCTTCTTCCCATGCTGGGCAAGGAGTCTTGGCTGGTAACTCTAGATCTCAAGGAGGCATACCTGCACGTCCCCATACGACCAAATTGCAGAAGATACCTCAGATTTCTTGCAGGATCAGAGTATTATCAATTTTCAACATTGCCCTTTGGCTTATCTACTGCGCCCAGAGTATTCACGAAATGCCTGGCATCAGTAATTGCTCATTGCAGGCTTCAGGGAATTCAAATTTACCCTTACCTGGACGACTGCCTGTTACAAGCGGACAACAAAAACAAATTAACAAAAGATTTGCAAAGGGTCATTCATCTACTACAAGCCCTGGGATACACAGTCAATATAAAAAGTCAAGGCTGATACCATCCCAAAGGATAACCTTCTTGGGTGCAGATCTGGACACATCAAAACAAATGGCATTCCTGACAGTAGAAAAACAGGAGCAACTCCCTTTCTACTTCATGGCATTAACAAAGCAGAACCAGCTAACAGCAAGAAAAGTCCTGCAAGCTCTCGGTTACATGGCATCCTGCATAATATTGATTCCACATGCCAGACTACATATGAGAAAGTTACAGTGGTACCTAAGGAATTTATGGTCTCAGCACAAGCACAGCCTAGAAACCCAAATTCCAATAATTCCATGCCTGAAGCAAGAATTCCAATGGTGGGCTCAGGCCTGTCAAACAAACCAGGGACTGCCCTTCCACAGCACTCAACCAAGCCAGACCATCACAACAGACGCTTCAGACCTCGGTTGGGGGGCACACATGCTGGACAAGTGCATACAAGGCTTATGGACTCAAGACCAGCTGCACCTACACATAAATCAAAAGGAAATGCTGGCAGTAAAACTGGCAATTCAGGCATTCAGACCATTTCTTCGACAGGGTCAACTGCTGATAAGGACGGACAACACCACAGTTATGTGGTACATCAACAAGCAGGGAGGCACACATTCATACCCTCTATGCCGGATGGCAATGGACCTCTGGAATGTGGCACTGAGCTTCAACATTCAGTTACAAGCAATTTTTGTGCCAGGAAAAGAAAATATACTAGCAGACATCCTAAGCAGAACTGCCACGGATGCCCACGAATGGATGCTACATCCGGACATCTTCAACACCATTACAAGGAAATGGGGACTACCAGAAATAGACTTATTTGCATCCCCACACAATCACCAACTGAAAAAATTCTGCACAAGGACGTACCACCCACTTGCTTGGAAAGTGGACTCCCTATCTTTCAGTTGGAAAAACCTGACAGCATATGCATTCTCACCTCTTCCTTTGATGCACAAGGTGCTATTGAAGATCAAAGAAGACCGTCCAAGGATCATCCTGATAGCTCCAGACTGGCCAAGGCAACATTGGTACCCATTACTGAGGAGTATGTCTCGGGAACAAATATGGCCTCTGCCCCTAGTTCCCTTGCTGTTAACACAGAACAACTTCTTCAAAACCCTGCATCCAAACCTGAAAACACTGCAGCTGGCTGCCTGGAACATTGCATAAGCCCAAATAACCCAGATTTATCTCAAAGGGTTAAAGACATTATCTTGGAGGCTCGCAGACCCTCAACAAGAAAAAATTATTCAGCAAAATGGAAAAGATATCTCATTTGGAGTACAGCAAAAGGAGAGAATGTGTCACTGGTAAACATAGCTAACATCCTGGAATACTTGGCAGAGCTCTTCCACAACGGCCTGTCCTATTCTTCCATTAAGATTCATGCATCAGCCATTTCAGCAGAATACAACTTGGATCCTCCAGTCTTCTCACATCCTCTGCTCAGGCAGTTTCTGAGAGGAATTAAAAATGTAAAACCACCTAGGAAGCCACCATTGCCAGCATGGGACTTGAACTTTGTGCTAGAAAAATTGACACTACCTCCTTTCGAACCAGCAGCAACAGCAGAATTACAATACTTATCATGGAAAACTGCTTTCCTGCTTGCAATCACTTCAGCAAGAAGGGTATCTGAGCTACAGGCATTAATGGCAGTACAGCCCTTCCTGATCTTCCATCAAGATAGTGTCCATGAGAACTAATCCTACTTTTATGCCAAAGGTGGCCTCCAGGGTATCTTTAAATCAAGCTATCCACCTACCTACATTCTTCCCCAACCCACAGAACAGGGGAGAAAGACTGTTGCATACCTTGGATGTACATAGACAATTACGTTACTACCTGGACAGGACCAAGAGCAACAGAAAAACTGACCAGCTACTGGTAGCATATGCAACCGGAATGGAAGGAAAAGCAATTTCAAAACAGACAATCTCTAAGTGGATAGGAAATTGCATTAGATTTTGTTACTCCTACCATGGGAAGAAAACTCCAGAAAACATCAGGCCTCACTCTACAAGGGCTACAGCCACTACCACAGCTTTTTACGAGGAGTGGCTACCAAAGACATTTTAGAGGCTGCTACTTGGAGCTCCGTGCATACATTTGCCAAGCATTATAATTTACCTTTATACTCCAGATCCCGAGCAGGTTTTGCCACTGCTGTTTTGCAAGGGATCTTAACTACACCATAATCTTATTTATCCTCCTCCCCCAGTTTGGCTATGGTATTCTACCCATTTGTAAGGACTGCAGATGCATCCTTGAAGGACATAGTACAGTTTTGTACCTACCATAAATGTAGATGTCCGATAGGCATGCATCTGCAGTCAGGATTACCCACCCTCCTTCCCCTCTGTGGTACTCCTAGGGTATTTGCCCATCTTGTAGCTAGCTGGGGGAATCTATTATGGTGTATTTGTTTGTATATATGTACATTCATGCTTATTTTTTGTTTGCTCTCTACTATTTGGAACCATTTGCATTTATCCAAATTTAGCCTTCCTAGAGGGCACCTGGCATCTGGGTCAAGAAACACTGAGGAAAATGGCGTCGGCTGATGCCTTTATACTCGAAGAACTGCAGCTATGACGTCGGGTGAAGTGTGACACCAGCCGAGGCCAGACCCAGACTTTGGAATCCGGCCGACCGAAGGGCTGCCTGACGACAGGACAACCCATTTGTAAGGACTGCAGATGCATGCCTATCGGACATCTACATTTATGGTAGGTACAAAACTGTACTTTATACTTCTCACTTTTGCAGTATTCTGTCCCTCCCTCCTACCCTGTTTACTTTGTTGTCTTCCTTCTGACCAAGGGGTTTTCCATTCTTTTTCTTTTTCCTCCTCCCCTCCCTGGAAGTATGTGCTTTATTGATTTCAACCTGGGTTGCTCTTGTTCTTCTGGGACACTTCAGTTCTGCGGATTAAGTATTTATACGTCACACACGTACCTTACACCTTGTGCGTAGGTTATACATCTGATGAATGACGCCTGGAAGGTATAATGGCTTTGGTATGCTGGCCAGATGTTAAGCTATCCTTGGCAGGATGTCCTAAGAGTAAGGAATACTGCAACAATGAGAAGGACGACATCTACTGTTATGGTAGGATCTTACACAACCGAACATTTTACATACTTTTTAGCTGTATTAGTTTCTTTGCAGTTACTTCTGAAAGCTTTAACCAAAATTATTTTTTCATTTCCTTTTAGACCAAAATATAGTGCTGGTCTGATACTGAATCAGTCTGCTATGCTGACAAATGCAGAGAAAGGAAGCCGAACAGACACAGAATTAAAAGGAATCCATTTGTCTGCTTCGGCAAACTCCTGTTATACTACTGCCAACAGAGAAATCAAGATATCATGCACTGAAACAAAACAAGCTGCTATGCAGCAAAATTCATTTCTTCCCAATGCATCTTGCACTTCGCCATCTTTTGTGGCACTGAGCCCAGCTGAAGATGTTACTAAGCTGAACAAAACTGATACAGAAAGCAGAACACTTGATGAATCTGTAGATGTAAATGTTAGTCTAAAAGGTACAGGAAGCCTCAGAGCCTGTGCCGAACATAAATGTGATACCGTTGATGAACATACCCTGAAGTGTCAGAGTGAAGCAATTACATATCAGAAACGTAAACAGGATGGTATGGATGTTTGCCCAGCAAAGTATTCCAGACTTGTAGATTCTGACCCAGCATTTTGTGTCTCTCTCAATACTCATGACAAAAAACAAAAGAAGAAAGAATGTTTGCCTTTGGGTTCAGCATACTTGACAAGTGCTTCCCCAGTAAAGAAAGGAAATACTTTGGAAGAAAACGGTACAAATAATTCACCTTACAAGAAGTTGTACCGGAAAGTAAAATTTTCATCTAGCAGGCAAAAGAGAGGAAACTATGAGTACAGCAAGCAGAAAGAACAGATCTTAGTTTCAGAAGAAACCATTTCCAGTTCGTCTGTAGAAAAGTTGTTTGAATTATTTCAGAGTACTGATACTTCATCTTCAGAGTTTTGGGGTTTTACATGCTCATCCATAGAGGACTATTCTTCTTTGTGGTCATTGTTTGCACATTCATCCTATTCTTCGTTTTATGGATTTTAGTGATTTTTTTAAGTTTTATATGTTTAACTGGATGAATCGTATTGTTGAAAACTGTCTGAAATTGCATATTATTGATAGCATGTATTATTTTGTTAAAAAAAAAAAGAAGAAACCAGAAGCATTGTCTACCCCACAAAGCACATGCAGGCATTAAAAATCAACAAAAAATAGAAAATATGCATGGATATTTTATGCTTGTTTTCTAATATTCCAGAAATTGTGGATTCCACGTTAATGCTTTGGTAAATTGCCGTGAGAGGAATGTGGTAGGTGTGTCCTCCAGTGAACTGGCTTGTCATTCAGGACTGATTCTCCACCTTATGATCACTAAGTGTTTGGGTAGTCTTGTCTCTCCTACAGTCCTGAATAAAATAAAGTGAGCACTGGAAAAAGAAAAATGTTACAGCTGTTAGGCCCTAATAATTTAACAAGGATGTCTTTCAGGATGCTGAAAGAAACCAAAGCACTTGGATAAAACCAAACCGAGATGGTAAGGATGTATAGAATTCACACAGAAAGAAACTTGACCAAGAACACAGATAACCAAATAATGTGAGAGGGCAGTAAGACACTCTGTACACTTGTAATCAGTTGCTTTCCCTTGTGTCCTACACAAACCACCAGAGAGAGTAATTTATTGTGTACAGTGCTGCTTGACTTTAGAAAGAAGTTATGTAAAACTTGAAACTTTTAATCACACTGTACCACCAATTCCACCATGTCTTTTCCAAAATCAGCTACTTTATCCATCAAATTACAGCCATTTATTGAATGTGCTTCCCTCAGATGTCAGAGTTTAAAAAATAGTTACAGTAAAGTATTCCAGCTTGCACCACAGAAATGGGCACTAGTTACGAAAAGACAGAATAATGCCTGCGTCCCTTGATCATGTTACAGCAGGGTTAGACATTTTAATTCACAGCCCCAATATCCAACACTTATAGCTGCTTTGGCTGTGTATGTTTAAAAGGTCTGGTGGTGATTAAAGTGGATACAATAATGTATTTCAAGATTTTTCATGCAAAAGCCACAGTTAAATATTCCAACTCACTTCACAGAAAAAATGCAGTAATTCTATAAAGCCCTAATAATGGTTTATCCATAACAAATGGTAGCAGCGAGCCACTGAAATCCTCCATACCCAGCAATTATAACTTCTTTAACTGTCCCTCTCTTCTATCTGACTAATAAACTTAAAAAAAAAAAAAAAAAAAGCCACGCTGCTTTATTTAACCTCAAAGAAACTTTGCATTGTGGAGGGTGTGGTGATCACTTCCTAAATTATATTGTGCACTTAGTTCACTTAATAAAAATCTAACTATAAAATACATGCTCCAAAATAGTCAAATAGAATATGGTAGGTAGTCCACAGTTGAGTTAAAAATGGAATATTGTTAAAAGAGCACTTTGGAAGGAAACATCAAGGTGCTGAGTGTAATACTTTTATAATTCCACAGTGAACACAATGCACAGTCCAACAAATGCACATAAACGCCCACAAGTTAAAAATGTGATGTTAAGAATACAGCATCCATGGGACCAGATGACATCCCGGACTGTGTACTGCATGAACTACAAAATGAACTGGTACCTCACCTAAGTGTCATGTTTGATCATACCCTCACCTCAGGCTTCCTGCCCACTGAGTGGCGCACAGCTGCAGTTATCCCACTCCACAAGGGGGGATCCACCTTGGATCCCGGGTACTACCGCCTCGTCAGTCTGACGAGCCTGATCTGCAAGGCCATGGAACGTATTATCATGGAACTTATAAACAAAGATATTAGCAACCTTAAAACACTGGACCCCACCCAGTTTGGGTTCGTGAAGGGCCGATCTTGTCTCCTGAACCTTATTGACTTCTTCGAATTAGTCTCCAGAGACGTGGATGAGGGTAAGGCAATTCAAACAGCCTATCTGGACCTCGCCAAGGCCTTTGACACCATCCCCCACTCTGGAATCATAGATAAACTTGCTGACCTGGGCATTAATCCCTACGTCACTCGATGGGTTGCCAATTGGCTTACTGACAGAACCCACACTGTAAAGGTAGCTGACTCCAAATCCAGCTCCAGACAAGTGACAAGTGGAGTACCTCAGGGTTCTGTCCTGGGACCTCTCTTATTTGGCATCTGCTTCTCTGAAGTACAGGCCAACACTACAGGACTCTGGCTAACAAAGTTCGCAGATGACTGCAAACTGGGAGCCATTATTGAATTCCCAAATGATGTGGGTACTCTACAAAAGGGCTTTACAGAAACAGATGTTTGGTGCCAGAGCCATGGCCTCAAGCTCAATGCCAAGAAATGTATAGTTATCCCTTTTGGGGAAAAAACATGTACCCGTGAATTATCACATAGGTGGCAGTACACTAAACACCGAAAGTGTGATAAGCGACTTAGGGACACAGGTGGACAGTGGTCTCACCTTCAATAACCACATTGCCACAACAGTCAGGTAATCCTATGTGGCACACCTCATCACTAAGGGCTTTTCATCCAGAAAAAAGGAGGACATTGTACCAGTGTACTCATCCCTCATTAGACCCATTATAGAATACAATGCCCCATTTGGTATGTACCTCTCAAGACATCTGCAACAACTGGAAAGGCCGCAGAAATACCTCACTAAAAGAATCACAGGCCTAAAGCAGATGCCCTATGCTGACCGCCTTAAAAAAAAACTCCAGCTATACTCTGTCGCATATCATCTACTCCGAGGCGATCTCTGCTTAACATACAAGGCCATGTCAAACCGAGAGCTGTTGGACATGCTACACTTAAAGAAATCCCAGTCCCTCAGAGCCACACGCTCCAGGGATATAAATCTTGTCATCACAATAAACAAAACATGCTGGAGGGATAGGTTCCGGACCCTGAGACTCCCCAGACTTTGGAATAGACTGCCCATACATGTAAAGCAAGAGTGCCTCTTTGGCCCTCTTCAAAAGGAGCCTTGATGATTGGATGGGAGAAAGGAAATTCACCCCAGGGATCAAGTCAGTCGACCTGCTAGACAGGGGTCCAGGGAAGTAAATAGTGAGGGAAGAAACAGCCAAGGAATTGTTATGGCTAGGTTTGTATAGGCCCTAGGGCCAATAGCCTAGTACCAACCTATGAACCTATTATGTTGTCCTATCTCGCCTTCATTCTTACTGGTTGGGTTCTGAGCCGATCCTTTCCTCCAACTCGTCTGCATACTATAGCTCAAATTCTTTTACTTGGCTCATGGCTGAACAACTATCCTATCATGCAGTGTGTGATTCCCCAGATCTCGTTTGCCGCTCAACAAGATCCAGTGCTCTTCTCCTTTGCCATAGCTAAGTTTTTGAAAAAAAAACTATATTTCTTGCATTTTTGCCAATTGTTTTTTTGCCTACAAGAAGCGAGTCTTTATAGAGAGAGTTTTCTCTGCTGTCATTCTGCTTGTGCTGTTTAATCTTGCTCTACTGAGTCTGTTGCTTTGTTGGCCGTCGTCTTAGTCCCAAGGCCTATTTTCTTTCTATCCCATCAAGAACTTTAGTGCATTTTTCTTTGTGATATATATTCTTCAAATAGATGTGTTGTGCGTTATTATTATAGTGTGATATTACGATATAATTATATATATATATATATATATATATATATATATATATATATATATATATATATATACACATATACATACACACGCACACACACGCACGCACACACACACGCATACACTGCGTGTGTTAGTTTTTTTTTCTACCTTTTGGTATTTTGTGTAGTTAGTGCTTTACATTTATAGTATTGGTAGTTGTGCTTCCTTCTCATGATGTTTAAGGAAAGTAGAGAGAAGGAACCTAAGCCACTGAGCATTAGTGTCAGAAATGCTCACAAAAAATGTCCCCAACTGATGGGCATAGTGTATGCGTTTATTGTTTGGGGGCCATTCACCTGCAGGAGTCATGTACTTTGTCACTCCTTCAGTTCCCGTGTTTTACAGGAAAGGAAGAACAAGTTTGATAGTCTGAGGGCTCCTAAAAACTCCTTTTGCTGAAGCCTTAGAAAGCCAGAGTACCTCCTCTAAACTGAAGTCCCCTTCTTCAAGGGGTGACAAGCCTACAAAGAGGCTATCTTCCTCTTCCTCCTCATCTGCTCATTCTGAGCCACCTCAAAAAATATTGAAATTCAGACCAATCTTTTCAGCTCCATAGGACTCGGAATCAAGAGAGATCATTGAATTGGACAGGTAAAGTCCTTTGGCTCCACAGCTTTCGGAGCCGGTCCACTGAGTTAGTACTGGTCTCCCCTACCTTAAGATATTCCATATTGAAGAGATCTTGCTTACCAACCCTTTCATCCAGGTCCTCTGAACGTATTGAATGATGATGTGGATAGGGTGGTGCGCAGACTTCTGAAGTAGCTGGCGCTGGCTAAATTGTTTTTGGCTCTGACCCAATCAGTTCCGGAGTCAACTAAGACTCTTACATCCACAGCTATTCCTCCTCTGAGCCAAGCTGGATCTTGGGAGCCGGAGAGCCGAGTACTGTTTGATGTAGAACCTTTGGTCCCGAGACCCATCCAGGAGATTCCGGAATTGTTGTCTGCTTCGACGCCCTCAGTGACTTCCGAGGTGTCTAGGAGCCGAAGCCCGCCAGCCGGTTCTGGGGGGGGGGCTCTCGGACCAGAGTCTCTTTGGTTCCAAGCTTACCTCATGGGGCTTTGGCACAGGTGAGCTAGGCTCCTACATCAGGCTCGGAGCCAGGGATTCCTATTTTTTCAAAACTGGAGGCATCCTCTGAGCCGAGGGGACCTGCTTTCGAGCTGCTGTCCCCTCCTGCAGCTCTACGCCAAGGGTATTGGTAGTCTTCTCCCTAAGGCACCGGCATCTGTCTCGACAACATCCCATCTTCAGGACAGCGGAGATTCAGGGCCTCAGGTAGCCCCATTGGGCTAGTCTCACGCTCCCGAGACCTCCAGAGAATACCCTTCTGAGGAGGTTCCTCGGAAGAAGACATGCAAGAGGAAGCATCTGAACTCAGCTGATGAGTCAGAAGGGCCCCCATGGTCGCCCTCTGAATATATCTCCTTTGCAGATATCTTGGAAATCCTGAAGCAGAGAGGCGGCTGGAAGCACAGTAACCCTTCTGATGAGGAGTCTGTATACCTGAAGGCCTTCAGATCTCAACATTCAGCCTCCTGGGTGTCTCCTCCTTTTGATGAACTGATGGACTTGGTTAGTCGAAAGGTATGGGAGTCACCAGACACTATGGAACCGGTCCCTGGGACACCAAATGAATTCATTACCGCTCCAGCTGCAAAAGATATTCTTACTAAAGGCGTCCCTGTAGATGCTATGGTGGTGGCACCAGCCACCAAGAAGGAACTCTCTGAAACGTCCTCATCTGTCCATCCGCCGAACAAGGAGTCTCGAATGATGGACCGGTATGGGAAGTGTATTTTCTCATAAATGACTTTTACCCTTCAATTGCTGAACTACTTTGTGCACTTCACTAGACTACAAAGAGATGATCTGAAGGAGTTAGGAAAACAAGGTTTACTAGCTGCAGAAGTTTCAGATCGTGACCTCTTGGCTATCCACCTTAAATTCCATAGTTAACTCCTCCATGAGGCTGATTTCCTATGCAGCGGATGGAGTGAGCAGGGCAGCGGGTTCAGGATTTTCCCTAAGAAGGCACTCCTGAATGCGCTTGTGTAATTTTGAGGAACCTTTTAAGTCTACCTTTCAGTGCCCCTTTCAACGGTCCCTCACTCTTTGGACCAAAAGTCAAGGACACACTCACTAGATATGAGCAGGAAGGGAAAATTCTCTGCCACTGGGGTGCATTTTTCCATCCCTTCCAGACCTTATCCTAAGTGTCAGAAAGGTGGAAAAATGTGGTTCAAGAAATCCCAAGGAGTTTTTCAAGACGCACGTGGTGAATCCTTCCCCAGGGCCAGAGGGGGAGGTAATAATGCTAGATGCCATCCATGAGGCAGAAGGGGACCTCAAAATCAGGGTGACTGATTCCTTTCACTGCCAACCCTTTCAGCGCTCCTGAAAGGAGGCCCGTCTGTCTTACTCTGGAGGCAGTTGGGGGCGACTATCTTTGTACCCAGAAGCCTGGTGAGATATCACAAAAGACAAGTGGGTACAAAGTATAATATCCAGCAGTTATACCATTCCCTTCTCTCTTCCCATCCCACAGTTCCAAAGGATCCCGGATGTTCCACCCAGTCTAAGGGAACAGGCAACTATAGAGATACAAAAGTTGCTATACAAACGTCATCCAAGAAGTCCCTGCAGACCAAGTAGGATTCAGAACTTAAGATTCTTTAGTGCCAAAAAGAACAGGGGACTGGAGACCCATAAGCTCCAAATGGTGACACTGCAGTCGTTTTTTCTTTTTTTAGGGAAAGATGATTGGATGTGCTCAGTAGACCTCCAAGATGCATACTACCACATAAAAATGGACAGAGCATCAAGGAGTCACTTATGCTTCCAGCTGGGAGCCAGTAATTATCAGTTTCGAGCTCTGCCCTCTGGTCTCACTATAGCCCCCCAGAGTGTTCACCAAATGTATGTCAGTAGTCATGGCTCACTTTAGACGGCTAGGAATCCAGGTGTTTCTGTACCTAGACGATTGGTTCCTGACTGCCACCACCAGGCAACTACTATAACAGTCCAGAGATAAAAACCCTACAAATTTGTTCTCAGTTAGGGATAAAAATAAGCTTAGGGAAATCTGCCTTGTTGCCTTGTCAACATATTCCCTTTCTAGGAGCAGAGTTAGACACCGTCTCCATGATAGCAAAATTACCTGCAGAAAGAGTTTTGGCACTCTGGCAACAAATTTCCGATCTGCCAAATACAAATGTAACAGTGAAAACCGTCCTGAAAGTTCTAGGGACGCTGGCATCAACGATAACCCTAGTTCCGTTAGCCAAGATGCACATGAGAATTCTTCACTGGCTTATCTCTTCTCAGTGGTTCTTACAAGAACTTCCCATGTCCCACCAGATCAAAATTAGAGTCTTGCAAGAAGGATCTAAGATGGTGGCTCCTCTCTAGTCCTGTCACATCAGGTCAACCCTTTCCTCCACAACAACCTCTGGCAACAGTGACCACGGATGCCTCCCAGATTGGGGGGAGCATTATCTAGGGAGGACGGTCCAAGGCACTTGGCAGGAACACAAGACCCATTTGCATATCAGTGTCCTTGAGATGAGAGCAGTGCTCTTGGTGTTGCAAGCACTTCAAGACTCTCTTCCACTAGGGACAATTGCAATTAAGTCAGACAATATGTCGGTGGTTTGGTACATAAACAAGGAGGAACCAAATCCTTACCCCCTTTGCCAAAAAGCACTCGAGTATGGCAATGGGCAATCTCTTTCCAACGTTTTCTGATAGCAACACACATCCCGGGGAAATCCAACGTGATAGCAGACAGGCTAAGCAGAGCAATTTTGATGCCTCACGAGTGGTCTCTAAAGAAAGAGATAGCGGAAAGGATATTCTGGAAATGGGGTCAGCCTTGCTGCGACCTATTTTACACTCCCATGAATGCCAAATGCAGCAGCTATTTTGCCCTAATCTCCCCTCTGGTGGAGTCACCCAGGGATTCTCTTGTTCACGATTAGCCCTCGAGACTACTGTATGCATTTCATCCTCCCCCCCCCCCCCCCAATACCTCAAGTCATTCAGAAAGCCTACTAGTTGGGAAGCAGGATGATTCTCATCGCTCCATACTGGCCTTGTCAGATTTGATTTCCCTTCCCCTGGCCAGATCTTCAGGAGGAACTGTGGACTCTGGACCTAGTTCCAGACCTTCTCACTCATATGTCGGGAACCCTCCACCCCTCCCTCCAAACCTTCAATTTGACAGCATGGCTGCTCCATTTCCCAACTTAGGCTTCACAATTTTACACCAATAGTTAAACACATCCTGGTATCCTCACGCAAAGCTACAACTAGGAAGCTATATTCTAGCAAATGGAAAAAGTTCTCACTCTGGGCTCAGAGTAAAAACATTGCTCCGATCTCTTCTATTCTTGAATTCCTATCGGAGCTTTTTCAAAAAGGTTCAGTGGCAGCTACTGTCAAGGTGCAATTAGCTGCAATTTCTAATTTTCATGTAGGAGATGGAACTTCTAACTTGATGTCATACAGGTTATGTAAAGCCTTTCTAAAGGGTACCTGTTAAGACCCCTTATTAAAGAACCACTCTTGCCATGGGACTTGAATTTTGTTCTAACATATCTGACCTTGCCCCCTTTTGAACCCTCGTCATCTTGTGACCTCAAATTTCTGTCTTGGAAAACAATTTCCTTTGTTGCTATTACCTCTACAAGAACAGTCTTAGAATTGCAAGCTTCATCAGTCAAACATCCTTATTTAATCTTCCATAAGGATAGGATATCTCTCCGGGCAAACCCATTATTTTTACCTAAGGTGTGTTCACAACATACCTTAAACCAATCTATTGAGCTGCCAGTGTTTTTCCCTAATTATGGGAACAAGGCATAATACAAGCTACATCAGTTAGATGTACATAGACAGCTTTGCTTCTATTTACATAGAACCAAAGAATGTTCTTCGTATTTCATTGTTGCAGTCTTCACACTTGGGTTATCTGCCTGCAGGTAGCCCTCAGTTGGCCTGAATACCAGAGACTTAGTATTTCTGCATCAGTTGCTGTCTCTCCAGGTCTGACGTCAGGTCGTCAGGGGTATAAACACAGGCAGCCGACGCCATTACATCAGTCTTTCATGCTGAGGAGCCCAAAGCAGAAGCAGTTTGCACGAGTGCCAGTCGGCCACTACCTAAGTTTTCATTTCGGAATTGAATTATCCTGAAGTCTTCTAAAGCTAAGTACCCTGTTGGGGATCCTTTTTTCTTGCTCTAGCTGTTGTCAGAAAAAGTTAACAATTGTCTTGCCCGTGGAAAGCAAATACCACACTAAGATTTCCATTCTTACTGCGTCACCTGTTTAGGCCCAGACCACGATGTACCTCACTGTCAGTTTTGTGCCTTGTTCAATGCCTGAACTATTAGTCGTTGGGCCCTTATTGTCACTAAATACTTTTTCTCGATCTCTGTATTCCGAAATGGCTTCGGTAAGCCATCCGACTACCGATCTTCTGAAAAAACACAAGGATAAAGACAAACCGCACAGGTCCAAAGCTGCCCGACTACGCTTCCATTAAGCTAGTCGCCAGTTCGCCGGTACTCAGTGAGGCACTTTTGCAGCCTCTGATGCCTGCTTCAATGGATTTGCAGGCCTCTACCGAAACCCGTTCGGAGTTCAGTATGCCACTAGACTCTTAGACTATGGAATCTGTGAATGTCTCTACCTTGAATGGGTTCGGAGCTACTGAGCAGGCACTGGCTTCTGAGGAAGTTCTTCACACTACCGATATTTGTCACAACCTGACTTCTTTCGCATCTTCAGTTCTGTCTAAAACTACCGAGTTTCTGAGGCCAAGAGTATGCGCTACGCCTAAAAAAAGACGACAAAAACTCGTGCACCTGCTCCCTTGCCACAACATCAAATGCTTAAAATGGCAGAAGACCTTTTCTATGTTGATTAGGAGAAGTCAGCCCCCTGCTAAGAGAAAGTGACCTGTCCCCAGCAGTTTCAACAGACCAAGAGTCCGACGACTCTAAGGTATCCGATTATGTAGACATGCCCTTATCTGCTTATGAGGATTCAGATGCAGAGGAATCCATTCCCTCTGCTTCTCCTGCAGAGGATTTTTCTTTTGGTGAAACCTTACATACTTTGAGAGCATTTCCAATGTTAATGCCAAGCCTATCGTCAGTACAAAAAGAGACTCTTGAGAATTTCTAGATTTGCCACAACATAGGCCTTTAGCAATACCCCCAGTCCTGGATGTGGATGATGTCTTCATGGAATCCAGTTGAACTTCTGATACTTTACCCCCAGCTCCTAGGAAACCAGACAGGTACTACAGAGTATCTGACTCTCACAAATTCCTTTTCAAAAATCCTACTGCTGACCCAGAGGTAATCTCCCACAGGCCTAAAGGTATCAAAGCAACTACAGCTAAGAATCCCACCCCTTCAGACAGGGATTCCAGAGCTTTAGACAGATGGGGTAAGAAAGTATGTACCTCTGCAACTTTCGCCATTAGGGCTTTGAATTGTCAGTTTCACATGCTGAAGTACCAACAACATATTATGGAACATATTATGCAAAAAATAGCTACCTTTACAGACTGCAGAAAATAAAGAATTACAAGAGCTTATGCATTCTGCAAGCCAAGTCAGCGAGCATACATTGCAGTGTGGCTTTGACATCCTAGAAGCATCTTGCAGGGCAGCAGTCACTGGTTCTGTACTGAGAAGGCATGCTTGGCTTAAGGAGCAGACCATGTCAAATCAAAATTATTAGATGCTCCTTTGAACAAGGACAATCTGTCTGGCACCAAAGTAGGAGAGGTTCTTAAAATGGAAGAAAAAGCTAAATCTATGCAGACAGTCAAAGAATTCTTGCAAGTACAGCCTCTTAGATTCAGTAGACAATGCTCCTTGAAACATTGGTCCTTTCCAGCCATCTCAAACTAGACCCAGGGGAAACAGTCCCCCCAGACTACAGTCTTAGGGTATGCACAGATCTAAGCAATGGAGTGCCTCCACCTCAAAAGCAGGGAGTGCTAAGCCACCCCCTTACGGAAAGAATTCCCAATGACTTCTCAACTGCACTCCCCACCTTTGCCCAACTGCTTGTGCCCCTAGGAGGAAAACATGCCCTTCATGCAAAAAACTGGACTTCCATCACCAAAGACCAATGGGTCCTCAACATTGTATCCCAGGGCTACAAATTTTACTTCCACTCACTGCCAACCCCAAAAGGGTTCCCAGATCCTTCCTCCAAACCAGTTGGCAGTGGCACAAAACAAGTTCAATCCCTGCTCTCTATAAGGGCAATTCATCCTGTTCCTGTGGAACAGATAGGTCAAGGATTCTATTCCAGACTTTTCCTGGTACCCAGTAAATAGGGCACTTGGCACCCAGTCATAGATCTTTCAATTCTAAACACCTTCCTGGTGGTACCAAAATTCAAAATGCTCACCCTGCAGCAGCTTCTCCCTATTCTAGCCAAAGATGCCTTGTTAGTCACCCTAGACTTAAAAGAAGCCTATCTGCACATCCTTATAGGTTCATAGGTTGGTACTAGGCTATCTGCCCTAGGGCCTATGCAAGCCTAGCCATAACAATTCCCTGGATATTTCTTCCCACAATATTTACTTCTCTGGACCCCTATCTAGCAGGGTGACTGACATGATCCCTGGGGTGAATTTCCTATCTCCCATCCAATCATCAAGGTTCCTTTTGAAGAGGGCCAGTGAGGCGCTCTGCTTGACATGTAAAGTTCAAAATGTGCCCCTATAAGGGACTCATGAAGGAAATATCTACACTTCAGGGCAGGATATATGTGTTATCAGTTCTCTGCATGTCCCTTTGGCTTTTCCACTGCTCCCAGAGTATTCACAAAATGCCTGGCTCCAGCCATTGCTTACTGCAGACAAAGAAATATTCAAATTTACCCATACTTGGACGACTGCCTGATTCAGGCAAACAGTCAGGAAATGCTGATGCAGCACCTGACATTTGTAAAAAAAACCTTCTCACCTCCTTGAGGTGTGCACCATCAACGAAAATAATCAAAACTAGTCCCCAGTCAAAAGATTGTTTTCCAGGGAGCAAGCTTGGGCACAACATCCCAGATGGCATTCCTCACTCCAGAAAAACAAGCCTATCTGACAGACTACTTTACTCAAATGGCCACCAGAACCCAGCTATCCGCAAGGAAAATCCTGCAGGCCCTAGGGTTCATGGCCTCATGCATCCTACTAATTCCATATGCCAGACTGCATATGAGGAAACTTCAATGGTACTTTGGTGCCAACATTCTCAGGACCTGGAAACCGTCATTCCTATCATACCCTAAGGACAGAGTTTCTTTGGTGGGCAGCAGCGTGCAACCACAACAAGGGACTGCCCTTTACTCAACCGCACGCTGCTCAGACCTTAACCACAGATGCATCAGACTATGCCTGTGGGGCACACATGGCCGGCAAGTGCATTCAGGGCCACTGGAGCCCAAGTCAAATTCATCTGCACATTAACCAAAAAGAGATACTAGCTGTGCAGCAAGCTGTAACAGCATTCAGATCCCTACACTCGCCAGGGCACCTGCTAATAAAAACAGACAACACCGCAGTTATGTGGTACATCAACAAGCAGGGGGGAACCCACTCTGCAGACTAGCCATGGCCCTGTGGAACACTGCCTTGGACATGCAGGTCCATCTGCAAGCTCAATTCCTGCCAGGCAAACAAAACTCACTAGCAGAAGACTTGAGCAGAAATCTCCTAGACCCACACGAGTAGCAATTAGAGCCCAACACCTTCATCCTTCTGAATCAAAAATGGGGGACCCCAGAGGTGGATCTCTTTGCCTCCCCCTGCAATCACCAACTCAGCAAATTCTGCACCAGGACACCTTACAGCAGGGACTGGAAAGTGTATGCCCTATCCTTACAGTGGGTAAATCTCTCAATCTATGCCTTTTCCCCCTCTGCCCCTTCTCTCAAGAGTATTGCTCAAGATAAGACAGGACAGACCAAGGACAATTCTGATTGCCCCGGACTGTCCACACCAACACTTGTACCCACTCCTCCGCAGCCTGTCACCAGTGCCACGCTGGCACCTACACCAGAACCCAACCCTGCTCTCTCAGCAAGGGGGACAGGTCCTGCATCTGCAACTGCAAACCCTAAATCTTGCAGCCTGGCTTATTCCTTGAATTCACCCCCAGTAACCAGCCAGGTGTTCGACGTCATTCTTGAAGCCAGAAGACCCGGTACAAGGAAATCCGATGCTGATAAGTGGAAAAGGTACTGCTCCAGGATTCAATCTAAAGAAGAGGACACAACTGCTCCCTCCCTGCCTCTAATCCTGGATTACTTAGCAGATCTACTCCACAGAAGCCTATCCTTTTCCTCCATTAAGATCCATGCCTCTGCCATCTCGGCTCATTACAACTCTGAGCCACCCCTATTCTCTCACCCCTCTCATCAAGCAGTTCCTGAGGTGGGCAAACAACTTAAGGCCACCAAGGAAGAGCACCCACCCCTGCTTGGGACCTAAACTTTGTAATGGAAAAGCTCACTCTGCCCCCATTTGAGTCTGCAGTGTCAGCAGACTTAAAATTCCTCTCTTGGAAAACAGCATTGCTCCTTCCCATCACCTCAGCAAGAAGAATGTCTGAGCTACAAGCACTTATGACCATGGAACCCTTCATTATTTTTCATGCTGACAGGGTCTCCCTCAGGACTAACCCTTTCTTTATGCCCACAGTGGTGTCCAGCGTGACTCTCAACCAATCTATCCATTTGCGAACCTTCTTCCCTAATCCTCAAATTAAAGGGGAAACGATCCTGCACTCCTTGGATGTGCACAGACAGCTCAGATTCTACCTGGATAGGACTAAGCGCTTCAGGAAATCTGACCAGTTACTATTCAGTTTTGCACCAGGGGCAGAGGGCAAGGCCATTTCAAAATGGACCATTTCCAAATAGATAGCACACTGTATTCATTTCTGCTACAAACACCATGGGAAACCAACCCCTCAGGGGGTCAGAACACATTCCACTAGGGCAACTTCTACCTCTTCAGCATTCCTCAGGGGTGTCCCTACCAGGGACATTTCTGGAGGCTGCTACCTGGAGTTCTGTACACACATTATCCAAGCATTACCACCTGCCTATATTTTCCAAATCCAGGGTGGATTTTGCAACTGCAGCCCTGCAGGGCATACTAGCCAGCCCAAACACTTCTTGACTGCCTCCACCCTTTCTACAGCTTTGGGAATCAACCCAAGTTTGATGACTGCAACAGTGAAACGTGAAGAACATAGTACAGTGTGTACACTTACCATAAATGTAGATGTTAGAGGGTATTCACTGTTGCAGTCCTGGTTTCCCACCCTCCAGCCTCCTTCTCTCTCTCTTTCCCCCTCTGTGTATAATACTCACCCCTTGCAGGGGTATTGGTATTTACTTTTTGCTGGTGGAGCCTATTGGCGGGGCTCCTGACATTTGGGGCAAGAAAAACTGATGTAATGGCGTCTGCTGCCTGTGTTTATACCCCTGACGACCTGATGTCAGACCTGGAGCGACAGCAACCGATGCAGAAATACTGAGTCTCTGGTATTCGGGCCGACTGAGGGCTACCTGCAGGCAGATAGCCCAAGTGTGATGACTGCAACAATGAATGCACTCTAACATCTACATTTATGGTAAGCATACACAACTGTACTTTTCTGGAAGTCTGATCGATTGTTTCGTTTTCAGAAGTAAAAAAAAAGGCATGCCAGTTTCTAAAGTCTTACACTTAAACTGGCTCTCAAATTGTATTACCTTTATTTACAATTCTAATAACAGACAACTACCTTTCAAAGTCAAAGGTCATTCTACTAGGGCTATGGCAATGTCATTTGCTTACCAGGCTAAACTATGAATGGATAATATTTGTGCCACAGCTACATGGGCAACACCTCATACATTTATCACTCATTACAAAGTGGATTTGGCCTCCAGGGACAGGGCCTCCTTTGGGTTCCACTGTGCTGAAAAGTGTACACCCATGAGACACCCTGGGAATATGGTGCTAGAGACGCTGTCCCAACCAGTAAGAATGAAGGGAGAGATGGGACAGCATAATGTAAAAAAGTTATGTACTCACCATAACATTCCATGTTTGTTGTCCATCTCGCCATTCATTCTTACGATCCCTCCCACCTTCCCCCAGCCTAAGACTCCTAGAGAACCTGGAGGATTTCTTCCTTAGACAGGAGCTTTTCTGGCTTTCTTTCCTTTTGCTATCCTTTATTGTAGGACTAGTGTTCACATGTAGCAGCAAACAAGATCTGGGAATCGCACACTGCATGATTTGATAGTTGTTCAACCACGAGCCAAGTAAAAGACTTCAATCTATAGTATGTGGCCGAGTCAGAGCCCAAGATCGGCTCCGAACCCCACCATTAAGAATGAATGGCGAGATGGACAACAAACATTGAACGTTATGGTGAGTACATAACTTCTTTTTTTCGTTACTATAACGACTTCAGATGAATGCATACCCTCTCAGTGTGTGTAATTTATACTAAAACCAATAAACATTAACCAGTCAGATAAAGAAATACATTAAACCATTTTAAAAAATTCCATAATTTATAAATGCTCTTAATAAATACCATCGGTGGTATTTTGAGAGTATTGATATGTGTGTATATGTATATATATATATATATATATGTGTGTGTGTATATATATATATATATATATATATATATATATATATATATATATATATATATGGATCTAGGACTATTTACTGAACACCCAAGATACCGAAACTAAAACCGCCGAACACACTTTAGCGAATGTGCTTTTCACAGAAAAAGCACTTTCGCTAGTGTGCGCAAAAAAAAAAAAATGTTTATGCAGGGGGCAAGCCTCCCTGTACCTCCCACCCCCCTACTTTTATATTCTCACTCAGAGATCATACTACAGTGGGGGAAAAAAGGAATATTCCCTTATCCCCACTGTGCTACGATCTCGGCAACATCCATTTCTCCCCGTTATTCTTTTAAGAACACTTTCGTGAAAGTGCTTATTTGGTGAAAAGCACTTTCACGAAAGTGTGCTCGTCCGTTTCACTTTCAGTGAAACGATCGTTCGATAAATGGTATGGATCCCATATAGATAGGTTTCCCTAGGATTTTAATGTTTACTGACACAAATTTTATGCATGTAAATTATGGAATTTTTTTAAATGGTTTAATGAGTTTCTTTATCTGATTGGTTAATGTTTGCTGGTATGTTTGTAGTATAAATTACACAATGAAGGGTATGCATTCATCTGATGAAGTCTTTATAGTGACAAAAATGCGTTTTTAACTTGTGGGCGTTTGTCTATTTGCTGGATTGCATTGTGTTTACTGTGGAATTAAAGAATTACACTCAGCAGCTTGGTGTTTCCTTCCAAAGTGCTGTTTTAACAGTATTTTTTTTTATTTTTTATTTTTGTCGTTTTGATGTTGAGCACTCTAATTCCGGTTTGTTTGGACTTAAAAATGGAATAGCCTTTATTGAAACACAACACACAAACAAGCAATCTGTGTATAATGAAAAGCATCAAAAACATTCCTTATACATAATCAGATTGTTTGGAGCAAGAGAGTAGTTAGAGGGTGGTTAAGAGCAATAAAAGCATTAAAATCATTCCTTCAGCCAAGTCACCCTTCCCCTTAACAGCATAGTGTAATCAGAGACTGTGCTAACTATGAATCTAGAAAGCTAGAGACCAATTAGTCTCATCTGTATAGGCTAACCAATTAATCAAAACTTTTTTTAAGAAACCAAACTAAAAATGACTAACAAAAATATCTACCAATAGACATCTACCAGAGTAGATATTAAGTATACAACTGTTAACAAAGATCACTTTCATATCAAATACTTCATCAGGTTCATGTGTCAAAAACAAATCATAATATGAATGAACATGTGTATAGATGTAGAAGTGAAAACCTAAGTAAGATGAAAAAGCATGAAAATAATCGCTAAGCTGGAAATACAGTGATAAATGTTAAAAAATAAAGCACTAAGACCATGGGATCTATTAGTGTGGCATCTAACTAAGAAAACAATTAGTTTGAGAATGTAAGACTGAACTCGAGTAATTGTAGCCTTTAAAATGAACAAATAAAAGACTAGGCCCATGCATATTGTACGCACTGTCAGACTTTAAAATCTAAAGTAGCATTTAATGTGGAGCCATCAAAAATGATTAATGTATACATGAGCCACCTAAAGTATGTCCTTTTATAACATTGTAAGTTAGTGCTAAAAGAAATAAACAGTGTTTGTTAGTTTTTTAATAAAGTTAAAGAAATAATGGCCATGTTATTTTTGAGACAGTGCAAGTCCCCCCAGATGCAGTTGTTTACCCAACATCAAGCTCCACAGCCATTGAATATGGCCACTGTATTGAATCTGAATGCCACAGATGTTTGACCATGTTTATAAAAAAAGAAAATGCCACAGGAAAGTATTACATCAAGGACAGCCAATTTTGCCCACAGACATTTCCCTTGGCAACAGTTTCACTGTGATAAATTGTGGCCACAGTATTGTATTTCAACTTGTTTCACACAAATGCACATTAGTTGTGCAGAGCTAGAATAATGGCAGTTTAAACTGAGCAAATAACACTGGGTCAGTATAATCCCCAGCGAGCCCCATACTGTGCAATTATACTTCATTCTGTATACCTTTGGTATTTGTAATGAATGAAAAAAAAAAGAATAGCAATTCTCAGAGTATTTTATTTCAGCGTCTCACACATGGATTTTACCACCAGTTACATGTACTGTCTTAACTGCTGACAAGCAGGCATCAGAGGTGTAAACAAATCATGCCAGTTTTAATGTTTCAACTCCCTGCTGTTTAAAGCCTACAGTGCGACACCTCCCATCTGTGTGCATGCTCTCACACACCAGTATGACAGTCAAAAGCAGACACTTGTACGACTGTGACCAATTCCGGTGTCTGTTATTGAATTAATATATAAAGTATGGCCACATTAACATGTTTCAGGACATTGCTATCAGACCTATGCAGTGCAGCCTCTTACAACCCCCCCCCCCACACACACACACACACGTGCGCACACACTGTCACACTGCATGCTTTAGTACAGGCAAATTAGAGGAACAGCAGTTCACCTACAACATGTGTTTGGGGAGTTGGAGGAAAGCGGAGCACCTACATAAAACTCACAAAACATGAGGACATGTGCATTCCACAAAGAATTGATCTGAAGTAGTTGTCTTCATCTGATCTTCAACCTGTAGGTTTACGGATCCGACTCGGCCACATATCCAGCATCTGCTCTCAAAGCTCCTCCCCTTACCCATAATGCTCCTGCCTTCTTCCTCCCTTTAGATCTCATTTGCCGCGTGTGAAGTCCACATCATGGTCTGAGCTCTCTGCATTGTAAGTGTGGTAAGTGATTTTTGGGCTTAATTGTTTCTTCTTTCTACCTCCCTTTTCACATGGTTGCCTGTTAAAAAAAAAAAAAAAAAATTGCTTTCTCTTTCTTTCTTTATTCTCTTAGTGTGTGTGTTTGAGTGCTTTTGTGTGTGTGTGTGTGTGTGTGTGTGTGTGTGTGTGTGTGTGTGTGTGTGTGTGTGTGTGTGTTGGGGGGGGCTGATTTGCAGAAATGTCAGACACTCCCAAGCCAGGCTTCAGAAAGTGTACAGAGTGTGGCCATAACCTTTCCCAAGCCGGTGTGTCTGGGGGCGGCCCACCTTCAGACCTCCTGCTCCATCTGTGCCAGGTATAATCCCCAGGCACTGAAGGACAGGAAGGTTAAGTTAATACTTAAGGGCCTTCTTCCCTCTTCCAGGCCTCAAGGACTCAAACACCCTGTAAGAGGCTCAAGGATGGGGATTAGTCATCTAAGTAGAATAGGCCAGAAAGTGATCTCCAGATTGCTCGGCTCCGACCGTCCCTCCACCTAAATCTAGGCTGGCTGCAAGACCGGAGTCTCCCCGGCTCCATTCTCCCTGGAGCCAGAGGAGCCTCGGATCCGGTTGCCAATGCAGGCTTTTACTCACTGTCCTCCCAGGCTGGTGTCAGTCACTTGCTCCTCCCACTCCACCCAGAGCCTTAGTGAAGTGGAGAGGGACAGAATGATGGGGAAATTTATCCTCACCCAGATTCAGATGGGAGTCTTCTCTGCCTCTTCTCCCTCCAAAGCGGGGAGCACGCAGCCTTTTTACACCCAGATTACAACTCCTCCGATCCGACCTTTGGTTTCAGAGCCCTTGGATCAGAGGACTCTAGGGGTCATCGCCAGCAGTACCTTCTACCTCAACACCAGCTTTGATTTTCAGCAGGTCGAATCCAATTGGGTTGGATCCGACAAGCTCTCGGAACTGTAGCGTCCGTGCTGGATCTGAGGGGTTGGTGTCCGCTCTGAGTATGTTGGAGCGCAGCCTTCCTCTCAGTATCTTGATGCTTGGAGGTTCTGCTCTGGCTCCCCCATCGGGTTAGAGGGTGACTGCTCCTATTGGCCTTTCCCAGGATGTCCATTCCCCTTTGGCTTTTGTTGTGGTGAAGAGGGTTCTCTCGATTTTGTCGGACCCCTTGACTATCTCGTCCTCAGACTCCACCCTGACTCCCTCTGTTTCAGGTACGGTTCTGGCCATCCTGCCATCTCTGGGACAGCCTGCTGCCACTTTGCCTCAGGAAGCTTTCGCTTGGGAGCAGCAAGACGTTGGCGAGTCTGACCCAGAGATCCCCACTGAGGAGATCCCTCTCAAAGATGCATGCAAAAAAGGCACTTAGACTCCCCACCGAAGTCTCACTGAAGACAGAGATTTGGAGGAAGGGGAAAGGTCCCCCGGTCACCGCCCCCCAAGAATGTCTCCTTTGGAGACATCCTGAAACTCCTCCGCCAGTGAGGGGGGTTTGATCTGCCAAGAAACTAACCTCGGATGAATCTGTGTTCCTTGAGGCATTTTGGCGCAGGACCCTCTACTTCCTGGGTGTCCCCTCCTACAGATCTTTTAGTGGACCTGATAACATCTCTGGCATGGAAGGACCTGGACCTGGTGGAGCGCATCCCCAAATGCCCGGATAAGGTTTTGAGGCCCCCACTTCAGATAGGTCACACTGGAATGAGGGGTCCCAGGTTGATGCTATGGTGGTGGCAGCTGCCACTAGGAAAGAGCTCACTCAGAAGAGCTTTGCAGTTCATTCTCCGGACTGAGAGTAAAGGGCGATGGACTGTTTCGGGAAGCAGGTCTACTCTTCAGCGACTTTTTCTGTAAGAGCGCTGAATTACATGGCACATATGATTCAGCTGCAGCAAGACCTAGTGAAGGAGATTGTGCTGAGTTGACTCCTGAGTCCATGTCGGCGGAGGACAAAAAGTTGTTTTTCGCTCATATGGCCATTCTAAAGTCGGGCGTGAATACTTCTATGCGTCTCCTCTCCCATGCTACCGAGGGAGCCACTAGAGCAGCTGGTACAGGCATTGCCATCAGGTGACATGCCTGGCTCCAGATGTGTCAGTTGTCAGAGCCTTTTAAGACGTCATTCACCAATGCCCCGTACAATGGTCCCTCCGTGTTTGGGAAGTCAGTACTTGAGACATTAGTTCAGAGTGAGAAGGATGGAAAGACTGTCTGCTGTCAGGATCCGCTTCTCCACCCCTCAGCAAGGGACTAAGATGATGTGGTTCCAGAAATCTCAGACTTTTCCCCGAGACGCTCAAGACTCTCCTTCCCCCAGTGGCAGAGGGGGATGCAATAGATGTTGCCCTAGAGGCAGAGGGGGTCCACGAAATTACGAGTCTTGAGATCCTTTCATGGACAGACCTGCACTGCAGCCCTAAACGGTTGCATGACTGCTAGTCTCTGGAGGCAGTCGGGGGATGGTTATCACTACACCTATTGGAGTGGGAGGCCATCACAACAAATCGTTGGGTGTTGCAGATTTTATCCAGGGGTTATTCAATCCCATTCCTCGAGCCACCTCTACCACCGAAACACCTCCCAGACTTTCCACCAGTGCACAGGGAGGATGCAGCACTGGAAATAGCAAAGCTGCTAGGAAAACTGTCATTCAACACGCGCCCCCCCCCCCGACCAGTCCGGATTGGGCATTTATTCCAGGTTCTTTTTAGTGCCAAAGATGACGGGGGAACCAAAGACCAATTCTGGATCTATCCACCTTGAACCAGTCAGTGGCCAAGACGAAATTCCGGATGGTCACCCTTCAGTCTATCCTGCCCTTCCTGCAGGAGAACGATTGGGTACGCTTGATCGACCTCCAGGATGCCTACCATCATATCAAGATGGACAGATGCTCTCGGAGATTCCTCCACTTCCAGCTAGGAGCCAATCATCAGTTCAGATAGCAAGTGGAAACGTTTTTCTATATGGGCTTCGCAGCGTGCATTGGATCCCTTTACTTCTACAGGTTAGTTGGTATTGGAATTCTTATCGGGGATTTTTCGACAAGGTGCCAGTTTGTCCACAGTCAAACATCAACTGGCTGCAATTTCTAACTCTCATATGGGGGCGAATATGACTTCCTTGACATATTCAAAGCTTTGCAAGACTTTCCTTAAATGTACTTTTCTTCTGAGACCTCCCCCAATGAAGGATCCTACGCCACCGGGGGATCTTACATTAATGCTTTAGTGTCACCCCCCCCCCCCTTTGAACCTGCACTTTCAGTGAATCTGCAGTTTCTGTCCTGGAAGACTGCATTCTTAGTTGCCATTACTTCTGCCAGGAGAATGTCGGAATTTCAACCCCTATTGGTCAAAGTCCCGTATATGATTTTTCATATGGACAGGTTGTCTGCGCACTAATCCATCTTTTCTTCCCAAAGTAGCTTTAGAGGCCAACATTAATCAAATGATTAATCTCCTGGTCTTTCCAAATTTTCAAAATAAGGGAGAATATAAATTGCACTTGTTGGATCTACACAGTTAAGTTTTTATTTACACATGGCAAAAGCATTTCTTAAGTCTGACCAACTTTTCGTATCTTACTCCAAACCCTTTTTAGGGAAACCAATCCCCAAAGTTACGCTTGCCCATTGGATTTCCCAATGTATCCTTCGGGTGTGTTTCGTCAGGGGGATTTCCCACCAGGTCAGGTGAAAGCATATTCTACCAGATCTATGGCCACTTCTGCGGCTTTTTGGTCCAGAGTTTCATTGAACGATTTGTTCTGCAGCTACTTGGTCCTCATCTCGTACCTTAATTTCACATAAGGTGGACATCGTATCCAGGAACAGGGCATCCTTTGGCTCTGCCATGCTCTGGAATATCCTTCAATGAGGGCCTCACAGGTGTTTAGTAGCTGGTGACACTGTCCCACAGGTTGAAGATCAAATGAAGACTACTTCAGATAAAGAAGTTATTGTGCTCACCATAATGTTCCATCTGAGTAGTTCTTCATTTGTCTTCAAACCCTCCCCCCCCTTCCCACGGCTTTGTCTGAGCTGTTTAGTGACTATACAAGTATAGAAGGTGGACACTTAGGATGTCCTTGTGTCCTCTTTGTTCAGGATTTCTTTTTCTGATAGTGGCAAGGTCCTGTTGGTTCAGGTGTGAGTAATTGACTGGGCAGCAGACTATCTGAAGGGAGGAAGGAGACAGGCATTATGGATAAGCGGAAGAGTTTTGAGCTTGGATCAGATGCTGGATATGCAACAGAGGATCAGATGCTGGATATGCAGCAGAGTCGGGTCCGATATGGATACGTGAGCCCACAGGTTGAAGACAAATGAACTACTACTCAGATGGAATGTTATGGTGAGTACGTAACTTTTTTTTTCGAAAAACTAAACCAGAGATTCAAGTACTCCAAGATGGCAGCAATACTCAGAGCATTATGCCACCGATTATTCCTGTCTCTCTCTCTTGCGCACACATCCACACACCCTACCCAGGCCACCAAAGATAGCCACTTATTGCATACAATTCTCATATTAGACTGTGATAGAAAGTGAGAGTATGGCTAGCATATTACTTTTAGATGTACTTTAATATCCTCACTCATCAATTTATGCCCAGAGACCGTCCTGAGGCCTATCAATTGCAGTTATTATGAGCATACCTGTTTCTGTCTAAAAATGGCTAAAGTAAATTGTTCCAGTTTACTTCTCACAACTTGACATTGCCATTGTACTTGCTGAAAATTCAATGCTAACTTCACCTCTGAGACTACCCATAGTCCACAAATTCCAGAATCTCTCTATTTCCCTTTTATCATTAAGGAGTATGTACTGAAGATGCTGAATAAGACCAAACGTACTTACTGCATGGAGCCTGATATAAGACCTGGAACCTGACCTACTTCACAAACTGTTTAACCCAAGTGTAGCCACAGGTTTCGTCTCTAAAGAGTGGCGCACTACAGTTGCGATGCCTCCACATAATAGTTGTCATACCACTTGTCCTGGGAATTGTAGACCCATCAGCCTGGCCAGCCTCATTTCCAAGGAGATGGAATGTATTTAATCTCTGAAACTATGGTGTCCAAAAGCTTGAAAGACTTTACACTCAACAGTTTTTGTCAAGGGATGAACCTGCCCATTAAATCTAGTAGAAGTCTTAAAAAGGTCACATAAGTAGTTGACAGTGGCCATGCAGTGCACACAGCATATCTGACCTTAAAGTTGAATTTAAAAATAGATCCCTACATGGTAAGATGGATAAGAAAACTGTTTAAAAGAGAGCCTAAACAGTAGAATTCGCATGCACCTCATGAAAAAGTATGAGGGTGACTGGTGGTGTCCTTCAGGTCTGTATTGGGTCCCTTCCTTTTTGGCATTTACTTTTCTGGTCTACAGGCAGGTAGACAGGACCTATGACTTGCTACATTTGCGGACAGTTGCAAACAGAGTTGTTTCTTTGCCACGTGCCACTCTCCCCCACCTCCGATATCAAAACCCTCTAGCAAGAACTCCCCCCCCCCCCCTCACAAACTCTTGGTGTACTGAAAATGGACTAAAATGCTAAAAATGTCGTATAGTCTCAATGGTAGACAACTTCTCCCCTCAGCATACTATGTTGCAGTCTGCCACTACAAAATGAAAATGTAGTTGAGGGACATAGACCTTTATCTTTGATAATCACCTTTATCTTTTGATCATCATATTACAACAGTAATTAGGGAATCTTTCTACAGTGCAACTAATCACTAGAGGAATATCATCCAGACCTAAAGACTTGTTCCTTTGTATTCAGAATTGATTAGGCCAGTTATTGAATACAACACCCCCTTCAGGGTGTACCTCATTAGGCAAAGGAAAAAACTAGAAAGGACAGACATCTTAAGCCAAAATACCCTAAGCTGCCAGGATGTATACTGCAAGCATTGTGTCCCTTTATACAGTTCCTTACATATTTGTGAGGGGAGGCTTACTCCCTGACCCATTCTATTGGAGACATGGTTGGCCTTTATCGCCTGCATTTCCACAAGTCTAATATTTCCACTAAAACCAGCAATTGGGACAAACCCATACATCTTCACCAATAGATTATGAAAACTGTGGAAATGCAGGTTTGTCACACAGCATCCCCCCCCCCCTCCCCAGTCTGGAACAGACTTCCCTTGTAGATTAAACTGTGTAACTGACTAGCATCTTTCAAATAGGAAATGGGTGATTGGATGGGTCCCTATATACGCCTTCCTTTTGATGGGCGATACAATCTTGAGAGTTGGTACTGCCAAAATGTATAAGGTCCCAAGAGTCTGAAAATGCAGACTAGTTCAGTAAAGCTATATAATAATGACTGTTTAACATAAGCAAATATTAAGGTCTGTTACTTTCATCTGCAGACAGCCCACACACAACAACAATTATAGTTACTGTGACTGTACAACCTTATATGTCAGTTATAAAATAATGGCCAAAGTAAAGTGTTTCAACTTTTATTTCACATAATAGCTACAGTAAAGCATTCTTGCTTCCCACACATGTACATTAATTTTTCAAAGCCAGAATAATGATTTCCTTGGCTCTCTAAATGACAGCAGGGTCAGTAAATGTCATCAAAAGACTCCCTCCATACCAAGTAATTCTAGCTGCTTTAACTCTCCATCTTGGATGTCTGATGTTGTTAAAGTAATGTCCACTCAAATGTATTTCAGCTTTAATTCCAGAAGCAGTAACCACATAAAATATTTCAGCTCACTTCACATGAATTGACATTAAATACAGTAAAGCCAGAATGATTTCCTAACCTGAGCAAAGTACAGTATGGTCAGCCATTTTCATCTACAGAGAACTCCATACCTATACCTGTTGACTGTAGAACATCCATGCCATTTGCTTCATATTCTTGTACTGTCCCTCTTATCTTTATTTTTTCATTAATCACTAGCATTTATAGTAGCTCAATAATGCAAAATGTTAGACTTTTATACTTCAGAAAACACATGTTCATCTGTTAAGTTTAAATGAATTAGAGTAACATTTAAAACATTTTCCTGATTTTGGGTCTTTACCACTACCCCCTTGTTTTGGTTTTGTCATTTGAGAACAAAGGTTGACAGCTTTGTAAGTACACAGCAATTATAATTAATTTGATTCCATACCTCTGATATCTAATTGTAATAAATTAAAATAGTTTGCCATAGTACTTCATTTCAACCCCATACATGTGGACATATATATGCTTACCAGGTACTGCCACTTAGGCTCAGATGTCTGATTGGTAGTCAGTTGAATAAATATATGCACAAATAAGATAGATATTTGAACTCACTGTTAAAAACTTAGTGTAGCCCATTGCATCCTCTCTCACACACACACACACCTGCACTTGCAGGTGTACCCACAAAACAGTCTGTTGTATTGCCTCTCTGGAAGTACATCCATCTGATAGCAATTGAATAAATGAATGAGTAAATACACAAATAGCCTCAGTATTGTATTTCAGGTTGCTGCTATCAAACCAATACAGTGTAATCCACTGCAACCCCACACATACACACACCCTCTGATGAACAAATACAGCCACTTTTATGACTGTGTATACCCTAGATATCTAATTGCAGATGAATAATTACATAGTAGCCACAGCAGTGCATTTCTGCTCATTATTAGACCCATACAGTGCAGCCTATTAACCCACATATACAAGTCTTTACACACTACATACTTGCAGAAATGTTTTTCTCAACAGTTTTCTCCTCTGATTTTTCTCCAGGCTGCCCCAGAGTATTCATGTGATCTTCTGTATCCTATTCATTCTATCTAGCAGATCTAACTGATGGATCTTTGGCCATTTGTCTGATCCAAGATGACGAAACTTGGTGTTTGTCTTGAGGTTCTCTAAGTTTTCCTCTCCATAGTTCACCTATCCTAAGTTCCCGCCAGTCTTGTTTTTCTGCCTCTACATTTGAATGTAATCTATTAGCTGCTGTGGCTTAGTGCTCCATAAATTAATTTTTTGGTGGTATGTCTGACTTATATTAGCAATATTTTATGGTCTGATTTTCTTAGTTAAAGAAGAACCGCACCCACAGACTCAAACATGTTTATTTTATCATGGCTTGGTGTTTCCTACATTTTAACACCGCTTTGGGACATCGTTACAGGTTTTTAAATATTTTATATGTAATTTCTGAGTCTGACCACATGGGGTCTGGCATCTTGAAGTAATTCTGATTGTTTAGTCTGCCTTGATGTATTCCATAATGTAGTGCTTGTCTGTAAAAAAAAAAAAAAAAAAAACACTTCATGCCGTTCGATGACAACTTAAAACAGTGCAAATGCCACAGAGCAGACTTTCAAAATGCTTTTACTGCTGCTGCTTTGTAGATTGGCTAAACTACAGTCTTTTGTGAAGCCTGAATTGAACTACTTTGACTCATCTCCCATCCTCCTTCACACCTAACTTCCCTAGCTGTCAAAGTGCTAAGGGTAATTTGAGCTGTTTCCTGCTGTGATTGGCAGCTCACAGCAGGAGACTTGACTCATCTACTGTTTCCTTGTTCTAGCCTTTACTTTGTGTGGATAGGGGAAGGACCAGGGAGCTGTGGTATCACAGCATGGGTGGGTTTTTAGGACAGTAGTGGTGATGTCAGTTTGGGGAGAGGAAATGGCCAGAAAACTACCTGTATTCAGTGGCCTTGATGACAGCACTGAATTGGAGACGGCTGCAAGCTTTATCAGGATGGGACAAAGGTTTTTTGAAAGTGAAACTACCACAGTACAGTAAGGTATTGTTGTAGTGGAGAGAAACAAGTCTATTTAAAATAGTTTCAAATGCTGTATTGTTTATTCATAGCAGGGACAGTAAATAGGGAGGAAAAAGAAAGAGAAGTTAAGCATTTAATAATAGAATCCCATTGCTGTCCTTTGAGTTTGAAGATTGTATTTGGTTGTGCAGTTACAGTTCCAACTACTTCATCAAATGACCATCTCTTTGTATATAGGAAGAACACTTCTTGTTGTTGTTTACTTAGTTCTTGTTAATGCAACATACTGTTAGGTAGTCCGATGTCACCTTCATTTTTATATATGGGTTCGGAGCTGATCTACAAGCTGGAATACTTCTGGTTGGCTCATGGCTAAGCAGGTATCCCATGGTGCACCAGTACAATCCCCAGATCTTGTTTGCCGCGTCGACGAGTTCGGTTGTGCTTCTCTTGGCTCTGGCTAATTTTTTTTCAAAATTATATCGTATTCGATGCTTTATGGTATATTTAGTGTGCTAATATATTAGGCAGTTGTATTGCTTGCCCTTTCTGAGTGCAACTTAATTTTCTAGTTGTTATTGGTATCCTGTGTGCCAGTTTAGGTGCCGTTGTGCATTTTTTGATATTAAGTAGAGTTTTTGGCGGTTTTCTGCTCTTAGTCAACAGGGGCTCCTGTTGTCTTGTCTGTTATTCTGACCTTTTTTTTTTGGTCATCTTTGGCAGTTAGTTCTGCTATTTTGACATTGTTTGTTTTGGTGGGGATCCACTTGTGAATTTACTAGGATTGCAAGTATACTACCTTTTTTTTTTTTTTAGGTATATAGACATTGTGTATTTTACGGTTTCTCTTGTGTGCATGGGCTTTCCTTTCTGGTCTGTTTAAGTTAGAAGACCTAGTTCACTACACCGGGCTAGGCCCGTTTAAGTTAGAGGACCCATGTAACTCCTTCTTAGGGCTAGGCCCGTTTTAGTTAGAGGACCTAGTTCTCCACCTTTTTCTCATTTTCTCTTTTTCAATCTCTCTGGGTTGTGTGTGTGTGTAATATGTCCAAGGAAAGTAAGGAGCATAAACCCTCGGGGTTCAAAAAGTGCATGAAATGCTCCCAAAAGATGGCCTTAACGGATGGCCACAGTAGCTGTGTCTACTGCCTAGGGGCCATCCATTTACAGGAGTCATGTTTGTTCTGCCATGCTTTCTCTCCTAGAATGTTACAGGAGAGAAAGAACAAACTCATACTCGAAACTGAAACCATGCTTTGAGGAAGCACTATCCAGTTCTTCGGCTTCTTCTAAGTCTGGGAAATCAAAATCCTCAAAAAGGCCTTCTCCGGCACTGGCTGGTGTTTCGGAGCCACCTCCTAAACAGTCAAAACAGTCCAAATCTGCTTCCTCGACTCCTCAGCCTTTGGAGCCGAAGGAGAGCATCATGGTGGTATCAGTCAGTTACAGGTGTTTCGGAGCTGATCTCTGAGCATATTGATACAGCAGTTGACTCTGCTACTCGGAGCCGGTCTGTAAGCTCCATAACAATTAAGTCTCCAGTGCCCCCCCTCCCAGGTCAAGATCCCCAACTGTGTCTTCCAGGAGCCTTTCAGAAGATGATGTGGAGAGGGTAGTTCTGAGACTCCTGAACTCATCTGCCTTGCCAAAATTATTGTTTGCTCCGACCCAGTCGGCTCCGGAGCTAGTTGGCCCAGCTTTGCCCTTGTCTGTTATTCCTCCTCTGAGCCATACTGGCCTTTCGGAGCCGGAGTGCTTGGTGCCAATGGAGGAAATGCCAGATCCAACTCACCTTGTTGCTGCCTTGGAGCCGGGTTCGGCTCCAACATGCTCTGTGCCGTCCGTCATGTCCAGGGGCCGAAGCTCTCCTGTCGGCACTGACAGGGAGGGTTGGAATCAATCTTCAGTTCCGAGCCTTCCTCTCGGTGCTTCGGCCAGGATGAGTTCGGACCCTGCTTCTATCTCTGAGCCAACAGCTCTGGCTCCAGCCCGTGTCTCTTCAGAGCGGGGGAGGTCCTCGGAGCTGGAGAGGTCAGCGTTTGAGATGAGTGTGCTGTCTCATTCTCTAGCCCCTACCAGTGGCACTAGCACTATTCCCTCAAGAGCACCCACTTCAGTCTCAGCCCATACTCTCTCTGGAGACAGCAGAGACCCGCAGCCTCAGGAGCCATCGGCTGGTGGCTCCCACTCTTCCAAGGCTTCCCCAGAATATCCTTCCGAGGAGCCGCCCCAGAAGAGGTTATGTAAGAGTAAACATATTGACTCCCAGGATGAGGCTTTGACATCATACACTGACCTCAAGTAGTCTGAAGGGTCCCCCAAGTCATCCTCTGATGATGTCTCCTTTGTGGACATTTTAGAGATCCTTAGGCAGAGGTGCGACTGGCCCACTGTTAACCCTTCTGATGAGGAGTCTGTGTACCTGAAGGCTTTCAGGTCTTAACCTTCTGCCTCTTGGGTGTCTCCACCTTTTGATGAACTAATGGATCTAGTTAGTCGAAAGGTGTGGGATACTCCTGACACCGTGGAGCCAATCCCCAGGAGACCAAATAAGTTCTTGTCTGCCCCTCCTAGTAAAGAGTTCTTGTCCAAGGGTGTTCCCATTAGATGTCATGGTGGTGGTGGCAGTGGCCACGATGGAGGAGTTAGCAGAGATCTCTTCATCTGTTCATCCACCAAACAAGGAGTCTCGGCAGATGGATAGATTTGGAAAGCATATTTTTAGTTCAGCGGCCTTTACCCTTCGATCGTTGAACTATCTCATGCACTTCATGAGGTTGCAGGGGGATCTCCTTAAGGAGTTAGGAGATTCCATACAAGGTGTGTGTACTGAGGGAGTTCATGACAAGATTTCTACTCAGTTGTCCACCTTAAATTATGTGGTTAACTCCTCCATGCGACTTATCACTTATGCTGTGGATGGAGCGAGTAGAGAAGTGGGTTCCAAAGTTGCCTTGAGGCACCACTCCTGGATGCGCTTATGTAATTTTGCGGAACCGTTCAAGTCTACTTTCGCCAATGGCCCTGTTTGATGGTTCCTCATTGTTTGGTTCCAAGATGAAGGATACACTCACTCTGTGTGAGCAAGAAGGAAACACACTTTCTGCAGTGGGAGTGCATTTTACTGTCCCTTCCAGACAATACCCTAAGGGTGAAAGGGGTGGTAAAATGTAGTTCAAGAAGTCCCAGAGGGTCTTTCCTGACGCACAGGGTGAATCCTCCTTCAGAGGCAGAGGAGGAGGAAATGTCAGATGTCGCCCTAGAGGCAGGGGTGGTCCGCAATACCAACAAGGCTGTGATTTCTTTCGAGGACGACCTTATCAGCGCTCCTGATGTGGAGCCCGACTGCGCTTCTCTGGGGCCGGTCGGGGGTCGCATTTCTTTGTACCAAGAAGCTTGGCTAAATATCACCCAAGACAAGTGGCTACAAAGAGTTGTTAGCAGAGGCTATATCATACCCTTTTCCCTATCACCGTTTGTTCCCAAAATTATCCCAGATGTACCACCCAATCACAGGGGTCAGGCAACTGTGGAGATCAGCAAGTTGCTCGTAAAAAGTCATCCAGCCCATCCCAGCAGACCAGATAGGATCTGGAACTTACTGCAGGTTTTTTTTAGTTCCAAAACAAACCGGAGATTGGATGCCAATATTGGACCTCAGCAGATTGAACGAATCAGTGAAGGACAAGTTTTGGATGGTACCACTGCAGTCTATACTCCCGTTGTTAGGGAAAGACTTTTGGATGTGCTCTCTGGATCTTCAGGATGCCTACTACCACATAAAAATGGACAAAGCATCCAGAAGCCATCTACACTTCCAGCTGGGAGCCAGTCACCATCAGTTTTGTGCTCTGCCCTTTGGTCTCACCACAGCTCCCAGGGTGTTTACCAAATGCATGGCAGTAGTGACAGCTCACCTGAGATGTCAAGGATTCCAGGTGTTTACAGGCCCCACCAGGCATCTACTCCTCCAAAACAGGGAAGCCACAATTCAACTTTGTGCTCAGTTAGGGGTCTCCATAAATTGAAAAAAATCTGCATTATTGCCCTCTCAATCTGATTTTTATAGGCACAGAGGTAGACAGTGAACATGACAGCTCGTCTGCCTGCCGAAAGCGCACAGAACTTAATCTCCCAAGTTCAACGTTTTCTCCCGTTGCGAAAAGTCAAACTGAAGTGGGTTCTTCAGCTCCTCGGGACTACGGCTTCCACAATTCTATTGGTACCATTAGCCAGGTTGCACATGAGAGTTCTCCAGTGGCTTGTTTTCCAAGTGGTCCTTCCAATCTCTCCCATTGAGTCATCCTATCCTGCTGACAGAATCATGCAAGAAGGACCTTGGTTGGTGGATAGCTCCCAAACAACTGAACACAGGTGCCCTTTTTGTTCCGGCCCAACCCGTTGCCACTGTGACCACGGATGCCTCCCAGATCGGGTGAGGGGGGGCATTATCTCAGCAGGACTGGCATATGGCAAGAACACGAGGCTCATCTGCATATCAGTGTTCTGGAGATGAGGGCAGTGCTGCTGGCGTTGCAAGCACTTCAAGACCTTCTTCCTCTAGGGACAATTACGATGCAATCAGACATGTCGGTGGTTTGGTATATCAACAAACAGGGCAGTACCAGATCTTACCCACTCTGTTGAGAGGCCATGCGAGTTTGGGAATGGGCAATTTCTTCCCAGCGCTTTCTGGTTGCAAAGCATATTCCAGGGACGACCAACGTGATAGCCAACAAGCTCAGCTGGGCAATCCTAATGCCTCACGAGTGATCTCTGAAACGGGAAACAGTGGATCAGATTTTCCAGAAATGGGGACAGCCTTGCTGTGACCTTTTTGCCAGCCCAGTCAATACCAAATGCAGCAGCTATTTTTCCCTCATTCCCCCTTCAGGGGAGTCTCCCAGAGATGCTCTGGCTCACGACTGGCACATGGGAGTTCTGTATGCCTTTCCTCCAATCCCTCTCATTTCCAAAGTGATTCAGAAAGCCAGTCAGCTGGGAAGCAAGTTGATCCTCATTGCTCCTTACTGGCCTCGTCAGGTCTGGTTCCCCTTCCTCAAGCCTCTCCTCCTGGACGATCCTTGGATTCTGGACCCAGCTCCAGATCTATTGACTCACATGTCGGGTTCGCTACACCCCTCAATCCACACCCTCAAATTGACAGCGTGGCTGCTCCAGTTCCATCCATAGTCAGGCTTCATGATGTATCATCCTCAGTGTCACATATTCTTATGTCCTCCCATAAACATTCAACAAGGAGGATGTATGGCAGTAAAGATTTTCTATTTGGGCACAGAGAATGAATGTAGATCCATACACTGCTTCTATCCCTGTGATTCTGGATTTTCTTTCTGAGCTTTATCAGCAAGGATCTGCCGCTGCCACTATTAGAGTCCAGTTGGCAGCGATTTCTCATTTTCACTTAAGTTTTCCAGATACCAATTTAATGTCTCATAAGCTATGCAAGACTTTTTTTGAAAGGGGCCACTCTATTGAGACCACCTCTGCAAGAACCAGTGGCTTCTTGGGATTTAAATTTTGTGTTGTCCAAATTGACTCCCCCCCCCCCCTTTGAACCTTCCCACTCATCTTCTCAAAATTTTTTGTCTTGGAAGACCTTGTTTTTGGTAGCTATCACATCAGCTAGACTGGTATCGAAGTTACAGGCCTTGTCTATTAAGCCACCGTATTTGATTTTTCACAAAGACGGGGTATCATTATGTACTAATCCCTCTTTTGTCTCCAAAGTTGTTCTAATGCTACCTTAAACCAATCAGTAGAACTCCCAGTTTTCTTCCCTAACCACTGTAATGCAGCTGAGTACCGTTTTCATCAGCTAGACGTTCATAGACAACTACGTTTTTATCTACAGTGGACTAAGGCTTTCAGGAAATCAGATCAATTATTCATTTCCTTTTCTGACTCTAGATTGGGCTTACCAGTTTCTAAAGTGACACTATCTAATTGGATTTCCAGTTGTATAGCCTTTATCTATAGCTCGGAGGGCAAACCTTTACCATACAGGATCAAGGCTCATTCTACCAGGTCACTGTCTACCTCTGCAGCCTTTCAAGCCAGGGTACCACTTAATGTTTGTGCAGCAGCTACATGGGCTACCCCTCACACTTTTATTACACATTACAAATTGGATTTGGCATCCAGGGGTAGAGCATCCTTTGGTTCCACGGTGCTCAAGAATATTTTCCAATGAGCCACCCAAGAATAAGGCGCTAGGGACGCTGTCCCATATGTAAAAATGAAGGTGAGATCGGACTACCTAACATTAAGAAGTTATGTACTTACCATAATGTTCCATGTTGGTAGTCCATCTCACCCTTCATTTTTACCAACCAGCCCTTCTGCCTTCATCCTGGAAGAAATAATTTGGTTGCCCTTGGTTGGAGACCCTTTAGTATTGGTTGTTTTTATGGTTTTTATTCTAGCGAGCAGCAAACAAGATCTGGGGATTGTACTGGTGCACCATGGGATACCTGCTTAGCCACGAGCCAACCAGAAGTCTTCCAGCTTGTAAATCAGCCAAGGATCGGCTCCGAACCCATATGTAAAAATGAAGGGGTGAGATGGACTGCCAACATGGAACATTATGGTGAGTACATAACTTCTTATTTTGCTAAGTGTGTGCTCGCTCGTACGAGCAGATGCACACACACACACACATATATGTATCATACTCTACATTTTGCAAGTCTTAATATGGAAGATTAGGATAAGGGATAAAAGAGTTTTAGGAAGTGCCACAAATGTTGCCTTAAAATACCCCTCTCTCCAAGGATGGTCATGAACTCTGTTTATTGCTTTGGGGGAAGGGCACTTGAATGTGGAATTCTACATTTGTAAAGCTTTTGGCCAAAGGGCTTTATCTGACAGGAAAAATAGATTGATAAAAGGACCTCCTTCAATTTTTTTCCCTTAAGATGCAAGAAAAGCAGGAAAAAGACAATGACCAGAAAAAGATGAAATTGCAAAGACATATTTCTTTCCACATCAGAATCAGTGCCTTAAAGAGCTCTAATCAGGCTTCACAAGTGTCAGCTCTACCTGTAGATACCACTTCTGTTGTACTCAAGCACACTTGTGCATTCATGGGTCAGATTTGAACCATGAATCTCAAAGGGGTGGCCCAGATACTGACACACTCCTCTAAGCTTTCTGATGCTCCATGGAAGTGGATGTGGAAAAAGAGGCACATGGACTCTCTATGCAAAACAATAACATTGGACTAGGATGATATGAATCCCCATGCTCTCCCCCAATTTTACCTTTGGTGAGATTTTAGAAATAATGCACCAGGGAGAAATTAGCCCATAGACCCACTACATATACACACATACACACACACACACACACTCTCCGGGAAAAGGAGGTCCTATTTGCGGCTTACAGTTCAACACCCTCTATGTCTTGGGTGCTTCCTCTAGCAGACAGTTTTATTGACTTGTCTGTGCAGAAATCTTGGCAAGAGCCCAATTTATGTAAGCTATACATAGAAAGCTGGATACATTCTTGAGGCTCCTGCCAAGGACAAGCAATGTTGAGCAAAGGGTCCCCTGGTGAGATACCATTATTGTGCCTGCCAAAAGTAAGAATTAAGTGACTGATGATATTGCTATAGTCCATCCGCCAAACAGGGAATCTCGTTCAATGGACAGTTCAGAGAGGCAGATGTATGCTTATGGGTAATTAGGGCCCTGAAGTATGCCACCCATATGAACATATTTTAGGGGGATGTAATCTAACAAGGATCAAGGGAACTGCTGGAAACAACCTTGAATACTATACACAACATCACTAATCTTTGTTGATAGAGCAGCATGGGTGGCAGGGCCAGGCATTTGTATGTGACATCTTGTCTGTATTCACTCGTGTGATTTTTGCAGATAATTTCAGGGCATCCTTTACCAATGTTATGCAACGGATCTTCCTCCTTTGGTCCAGTGGTCAAGGAATGCATGCATGCAGAAGTTTGAGCAGGGCAAGGCTATTTCTGCCATCAGAATAAGACTTGAGAACCTCTGAAGACTACAAAACTGGAACCAAAAGGAGCCCAAATCATTACACTTACAAAAAATCCAGGTTTCAATCTTTTCTGCTTCTGATCAGGGTGGCTGAGATTAAAGAGGGCCTTTTAATAGGTGCAGAGCCAAAGGTGATAAGTGTTCCACAACACCTGTTATATTGTGGTCTATATTCCAATTGGCAGCACATTTGTTCCTGAAGGGCTTCCTGAATGCTTCCATGTAGAGGCAGCTGGGAGGTTTCTACTCCTCTACTTCCCTGTGTGGATGGGTATCACCCGAGACTCCTGGAAACATGAGATAATATCTAGAGGCTGTAGCATATCTTTTTATTTTCCCAACCCCCTCCCAAATCTCCTTGGCCACTTCCAGATGTGCTGGCCCATCATCTAAAAGTGGCCAAAATGGAAGCTCTAGCCTTGATTCAAAAAAGAGCCATCCTGGTGGTTCCACCAGACCAAGCAGAATCATTTATTTTATTTTACATTTGTTAACTGGGAAAGTCCGACTGAATACATGTCCATTTTCAGCGGTGGCCCGGGGAGAAAAGCTCCACATTGCAATTAAGTGACACGTAAAGTTGTGGTTACATAGAGGTCTAAACATTTAACAAATCCATGACAAATTATAGTCAAGGTTACATTTGAATCAAACATTGTTGGTTTATGGTATAGTTATACAGAAATAACATTTTACATATATTAAGTGTGTAAAATGAAAGAAAAGTATTTCCAGGTAGAAGGTAAGGATGATAGTTAAGAGAAAAAGTGGTTAGGTAAGAAGGAAGTTATAGTAATTAGTATGTAGAGAAGTAGAAGAACATAGCTTCAGAATGGGTAGTATAATAAGTTATCTTCCTGATAACATAGCTCTAATGGTTGTAGAGAAGTGTATGTTGTAAAGGTGGGGAATGGTTATGAATGGGTATTTTCACCTCTGTGAGCTATGATTTCCTTAACTTTGTCTTATATTTTGGGTTAGTCTGCGTTTAGACATGGACATAGCTATATTTTGGTTACCTTTTTCTCATTATTGTTTGGGTTAGTCAGGGTTTAGACATGGACATAGCCAGTCCCTGTTTATATACATTTTTAGGGATATTTTGAATAGGGGCAAGGAGGATGTAGTGGTTAGTTCAGCAGGAAGGGAGTTCCATTTTTTTCCAGCAGAGTTGGAGAATAATGATTCTCCAGCTGAGTTGTTGACTTTGGTAGATTGTACTAGCATTCTGTTGGATGAGCGGAGGGATGCTGGTTGCTGTAGGGGGTAATAATAGTCAGAATGGGAATACTGGTAGGTTGGTAGAAGATTTTATAACTATGAGTTGGTTATACTGGAGCTGATTGGGTAGTTCTGGCCAGCCTAGTTTGTGAAGATTTTGACAGTGGTGGGTTCTGTAGGCTGAGCCTATGGCAAATCTAGCTATATTGTTATAGTAGCTAGTGATTTTTTTTAAAGTTTGATTTGGTTAGATTTGTGAGGATAGGTGAGGCATAGAGAAGGGTTAACAGCAGATATGGTGGTTCTGGCAGATGGGGTTAAGAACTGTTTAATCCTATACAAGGAGCCTATTTGTTGTAAACTGTTTTTATGGTTTTGTCTATATTGGTATCATACTTCAGATTATTATCAATGATTATTCCAAGAAGTTTAGTGCAATCAGAGTCTTTTTGCTTCCAAAAAAGGAAAGAGGACCAATTTTGAACCTAAGTCACTTCAACAACATTGTTAAAAAGATCCAATTCAGAATGGCCACATTACCTTTGATTCTGCTAGGTCTTCAGGCAAATAGGTATCTGCATGATGCTTACTTAAACATCAAGATTGTCAAATAGTCTGGGAGATTCCATTTCATACTGAGAGGAGCCAACAGGTACCAATTAGTTCCAAGCCTTGCCCTTCAGCCTCACCACAGCCCACAAGTTGTTCAAGTACAAGTTAGTAGTTATGTCTCCACAGTACCAGATTGTTTCCCTCTTGGACAATTGCCCCTTGGCAACTATAACAGTAGAATCCATAAGGGACAAGGAACTGCTTTAAGTTTGTCCATGAGGATATCAATCAACAGAGAGAAGTTGTTAGTACAGTTATTCAAGCCATTTGGTTTATAGTCTGCCTCCTGGGTACACAGAACTGCAAAGTCTCTCTCCTGACATGATCTAGTCCTTACATATTTCAGTGCCCCAGACCTCCTGCCTGTCTAGTTCTCTGGACCTTGGGCCTCATGGCTTCTTGTATTTTAATGGTTCAGTCTGCCAGTTATCACAGGAGAGTGTTAGTGGATGCTATGAGTTCAGTGGCTTTAACCTATACATTATCTATATACTCTCTTCATTCTGACCAACAGTTCCAGAGATCTAGTATGGTGGATATTTCCCCTCTTCTGCACATAAAGGTCCTTTGTGCTTCCATCTCCAGTGGGGGTAACCACCACAGACATCTCACCTTTGGGGTGGGCATTTGCACGACAAAATGGTCTAAGGTATATGGAATGTCAGTGAGGCAAACCTTTACGTTAACATCTTACAGATTAGAACAGTCCTTCGAGCTTTGCAAGAGCTTCAAGAGTGCCTCCCATTGGGTATTATTTACATTCACACTGACATGGCAGTCATATGGTACATCAGCAAGCAGGGGGACCAATCATACCCCTTATGTTTAAAGCAATGAGATTGGAGCAGTTGACAATGAACTTACACCGCTTTATAGTAGCAATGCACATTCCTGAAAAATCCCAGTTGCCTTGTGGACAGGCTAAACAGAACTATTGTAATGACTTGAGAGGTCTCTGAAGCCAACAATGGCTCAGACCTTTTTCAACCATTGAGGCCACTTGTGCTGTGATCTTTTTGTATCCCCTTCCAATGCCAAATGCAGCATCTACTTTGCCTTTAATTCTGCAAGACTTGCAGCCCTCAAGAAACTCCCTGGTCAAGCAATGGCCTTCTGGGATACTTAGTTTGCCAACCCTTACCCTTGTACCCTAGTTCTTACAACACGTTCTTTGGTGCAGAGCAACAGTTACCCTCATTTCTCCATTCTGGTCCATACGCATTTGATTTTCTGTAACAATGCTTCCTCTCAAGAAGCCTTCCTGGATCCTAAATCCAGCAGCACATTTACTGTCTCGCACATCTTCCACAATCTGAAGTTAACTGCTTGTTTTTTTTCTGATTCCACTAATAGCCATAGACCTTGTATTATCTGTGGATGTTGTCCAGATTCAGCATCCCAAAAGGATGGTACTCTTAAGATCTGTATTATTAAATGTCATGACTCATGCCTCCCAATAAACCATTTTTGAGGCCTGTGTTCCTGAGGATTTGCAGCTCTTTGTTTGCAGGGGCTAGCTTTTCAACAATTAAGGTACAACTGTCTGCAATTTTGAACCTTCTCCCACATGCCCATCTCCCATTCCTTAGCACCCCATAGACATTGTAAGGCTTTCTTGTGGGGGGTGTTCTCTCCTTTGGCCAACTGTGAGACTATCTATCCTTCTGTGGGATTTACATTTGTTCTGGAAGTGTTCACAACCACCCGTTGAACCAGCTTTCTCCTTTGCAATAAAATTTCTTTCTTGTGAAACTGTATTCCTAGTCACTGTCACATAAACTAGGTAGTATCTAAGCTACATACCCTTTCCGCTATCTGGCTATACCTGATTTTTCATAAGGATAGGATTTCCCTCATAACTAATCCATCCTTTATTCCCAAGGTGGCCTCTGAAACTAATCTAAATCAAACAATCCATCTTCCGTGGATCTGGATGAGGATTCTGAAGGAGTGTTTCCCTGTAAATAATTCTAGACAGCAATCTTGATCTGAGGACATCTAGTTTAGGACATTTGCATCATGGGAGGAAAACTTTAGAGGAACACAAGGCTGGAGCATTGGCTTTCCTAGCTTGATTCTGGCAATCGGCCCAAAGCCCCTTCAGTCATATCAAACGGACAGAAATGAAAGGATCTGGCATTATGGTAAGTATAGAATTGCCATTTGTTTTTCCTGAATTTTCAGTATTTTGGTTTGTGATGGCCATGCCCCGACCCAGCAATCAAGAAGCCTCAATCCTCACCACTAACACCAGAGAGGGTGTCTCATATATGAGGAAAGGATAGCAAATACACACAGTAAAGTGCAATTTCCCTTAAGAGCACACCGAGATCACAGTCAGTCTGGGGCTGGTCACTCCCTTGCTCTCCAGGTCCCCTAATAAGACTCCCCACTGGCACAGCTATAGGGTCCAGATGTCAGCCTAGTGGGCAAGCTAAAACCTCTAGCACCCTCTCTGTCTAACCAGTGTGTGTTCCTGCCCAAGTAGCTGACACATTTTGAGATAAGAATTTATACAACCACACAGACACTTCTGGGGAAGGCTGGCACAGGTTCTCCAGCTGTGTCCCTTTTACCCAGGCTATACATTAGTTCCACTTGCCACCACTCACTAATACTTAGCTACTAAAAGGCCCTTAAAAAGGTATCCAATTATTACTGTGCAATATTATTATCCAATTGGTAGTATGACTAAACAGTTAAGGCTTATTAGAGTGACTTGGTACAGGATCCTTATACACATGCAATGTACTCTGAGCTTAACTTATCTCTACACAAAACAGCCACAGTTGAAAGGTTTTCAAATATTTAATAATAAATACACAAGACAATACTTATTACACAGTGCTAGTCAAGAGTTCAGAGATCACAGAGAAATACTTAATTCAGTAGTACAGTTCTGACATCACAGAAAAACACTTAGTCTAATCTAATCTTTCTAGTTCCTAGCTATTTCTAAAAGAAAACACAACTCTAAGATAACTTGCATATGAGCGAGACAGTGCTGTGAGTTGGATGGTCAAGACAAAAAATACATAATAATCTCTGGTTCTCTCTGTTTAAATTGAAATTGCAGTTCTGATAAACATTACATCAATATTCACAACTTCCTGGGGTTCCCAGGCCAACAGAAGCTGCATCTACATTCTTTTGCACCTAGGTAGAAACCAGAGCAATAAAAATACATTTGCATGTTTAAATCTAGAAATCTAACTTTGTTAAAAACAATAGAATGTGCTAGCCCAGACAGTGACGCTGAATTTTTAACTTCAAAGGGCAGACATGAAGCAATTGCAACTTCAAAGTACAGACATGAAATGCTTGTCTTGGCTTTCTTTACAGCAGAGGGCAATGTTGTTACATTTTTTTGAAGTTCAACATTTCATACCATATACTTTCATTTAGGAAAACATAAGCCATGGTGGTGCAGCGGTTAGAGTTGCCTAACAGGAAGAGGTTCTCCCGTTAGATTCTCGGCTGGAGCTCCTTCTGTGTGGAGTCTGCATGTCCTCCCTGCGGTCGAGTGATGTTAAACACATGCAGGTAGGTGCGAGCATGAATGGGCATGCCTTCATTTAAGGTTGGGCGTTGGGCTGGCAACTCTGCACCATAAAATCCACTGCCAGTCATGAGCGGATTGAAGTTCTGCTGTGGCGACCCCTAACCGGGAAAAGCCGAAAGACTTGATTCTTTCATTTAAGAAAACAAGTCTATTTCAACAGTCATATTTACAAATGACAGAATTAGGTAACAAATTCTATTTGACTAGGCTGGCAGCCTTTACCTATCTCTACCAGTTTTCATATGGTCTCTGCAGTAAGTAGCTGCCTGGGAGTATTTCTTTAAAAAAATAGAATGTGTTCCAGGGAGACCACTTATAATAGAAACACTCGGACCTTGCTGGGGCAAAAAATTAAAATGCAATACATGCATGGAGTAATTTTAATAAGAGATTGGGAAGCAGAGACGTGACTGTCTGCAGGCATATGCAGAAATAGAGGTTAGAGGAAGAATTCAATGCAACTGTCCAGAAAAAAAAAGATGAACTTGAATACTCTAGCTATGGTTTTGAGTTACTGGAGCATGGTTTACTGTGGGTTATTAGACACGAGGCACATAGGAACAGCATGGGGATCAGGATTTGTTTAATGTCATTTTTTGTTAATTTCTTTCAGTGTAAATGTATATGTTTGCAGTGGTTATAGATCACATACTGAACTACAGATATAGCTTAGCTTGTAATCTGTACTGCACTATTTAAAGACTGAATATGCATGAAAGTTTTGGATGAGCATATTTATCTGAGTATTAAAAGGAACTCTTATTCAGAAGATTGTCTTCAAAGGCTACACAACCATCAAATTTCCTGAGTATGCTCATGTAAGAAGCCACAATTTAATGCAGATAACGACATTCCTGTTTAATAACTCCAAGTTAATCCTCATCAGTGAGAGTTTCTTATGATTCTGTGGCAAACCACTAGAGGGCAGTTGCATTCCATTTTCCGAACACTGTTTATTTGAGCATTTCTGTCTGCTACGACAAGCAAGCAGACTCTACCGCGGAGGCCAGAGGTCCATGGGTTGGCCACTTACGTCTTAAACAGTAACTTAGATGCCTGCACTGATGTGTCTTACAGACAATAAGACAGTCATATTGCAAATAGATGTCAGAGAGAATTATAACACCTTGTTTAAGGATCAGAAGTGGTTATGGATGGATGAGGATTCTGAAGGAGTATGGGCAGTCTCTGAGTTATGAACCTGTCCCCTGCAGCACGTTCTGTTGATTGTGGTAATGAGGTTGAGGTCTCTGGAGCATGTGGTGTGGCAGGATTGGGATTTCTTTAGATGTAGCATTTCTAACAGAGCTGTGTCAGACATGGATTTGTAAGTCAAGCAGAGATCGCCTCTAAGTAGGCAGTATGAGACAGAGAATAGTTGAGTTTTTTTGAGTCTGTCCATATAGGACAAGTGTTTAAGGCCTAGGATCTTCTTTGTGAGGTACTTTTGTGGCCTCTCCAGTTGTTGCAGGTGTCTAGTGAGGTACATGCCAAATGGGGCATTGTACTCCATGATTGGCCTAATGAGGGAAGAGTAGAGGGAGACCATGACCTCTTTCTTCCTGGATGCAAAACCCTTCATAATGAGATGTGCCACATAGAAGGACTTTCTGACCACAGTGGCAATGTGGTGGTCAAAAGAGAGGTTGCTGTCAACCTGTGTTCCCAGATCTTTTGCAACACCTTTTGTGTTCAGTGGACTAACATTGATGTGGTAATTCATGGGAACTGGGTTTTTCCCAAAGGGGGTGACACATTTTTTGGCATTGAGCTTAAGGCCAATGTTCTGACACCATCATTGGTCTCAGTGAGGCCTTTCTGTAAGATGTCAACATCACTAGGGGAGTTAATAATGGCTCCCAACTTGCAGTCGTCTGCAAACTTGGTCAGCCAGCATCCCTTCATGTTGGCCTGGACTTCTGAGAAGTAGATACCAAACAGGAGAGGACCCAGGACCAATCCCTGTGGGACTCCACTTGTGACTGGTTGGCAGTCTGATTTGGAGTCAGCTACTTTCACACTGTGTGTTCTGTGAGCCAATTTGCAACCCACCTAGTGATATAGGGGTTGATACCTAGCTTACGTTTTTCTATGATTCCTGAGTGGGGAATAGTATCAAAGGCCTAGGCCAGATCAAGGTAGGCTGTATGAACCACCTTGCCTTCATCCACAGCTCTGGTGACTGACTCGAAGTCAACCAAGTTGAGCAGGCATGATCTACCCTTCATAAAACCAAACTGTGGGGTGCAGAGTTTGGAAATTCCCTATAGTCTTGTTTATTAGGTCCATGATGATGCATTTCATAGCTTTGCATATCAGACTTGTCAGGCTAATGGGCCGATAGTTCCCAGGGTCTGTAGTCACTCCTCATTTCACTTAGATAGTGGTCTTCTGCAATATATAGAACATTTCATGTCCACAAGTATGTCACTGGAAGACCTGCATGGGGGATATATCATAAACTCATTGAGTATGTTTAAGAAAGATTTGTACAAGGTTTCACTAAGATTGTAAAGAATGTTGTTGAAACTGATAACTAAAAAACACTACTGTGGAGCTCCGTAAAGTCAGTGAACAATTCAGATAAGCTTCACTAACCAAAAATGTTAAAAACACAATACAGCATAGATTTTTCACTATTATTCACTGTTTTAATTAAATGATTTAATGCTTTCGTTCCATAACCCAGAAGTTCTTCAGAATACCAGTCCTTGTAACAACTTCCTTAAATACTTGAAATTTAAAAAGATGGTACAATAATTTATTTTACATTAAAGTACAATAGCGGAAACATATAACAGACTTCAGTCAAAAATATATAGGTGCATTGTCTAAGTCCCTTGCTAGCCTCTCTTACATAGACATAATACAATAAATAACACTTGTTTATCAAAAAGTAATGAATATTATCAAAATACTGCAAAATGAAAAAATATTACAAAGTATATAATATAAATATGTGCAAACAGCAAATTTAAAGCTTGGGTGCCCTCAATTTCAAAACGGTAAGTATTGAAACTGTCATTCAATCCAGGTGGATTCATTGCATTTAGTCTAGGTTGCCACAACAATTCTTTAAATTGAACCCTGGATTTCCATTCTCTCTGTGTGTGTGTATGTATATATATATATATATATATAAAGTGTGTGTGTTTACTATCAAAATGTCACGGTAACTTACCTAGACTGTGCACATCCCTGACCTGGAACAATGAAAAACCATCCAGCCGACTGCTCTCAATGTCAATTCTTTCAAAGGAAAGAAATGACATTTAACCACTCGCCATCCAGAAAAAAAAACATACACTATGATGCAGAGAATTTCCTACTGTTTTGCAGGGGGCAACCCCCCCCCCATGTGGGGGTCTGAGCCCCCACACCCCCTGCTACTTATATAGTCTAACTGCAAGATCACACTACAGTGAGGAAAAGGGTAGTTTTCCCAATACCCACTGTAGTGTGATGCACTTTAAAACACTGATGCTCAAAACTGCGAACACAAGCTACATATCAACATTTCAAAGTCGACAGTAATTGTGTTCACGGTTTTACCTCTCTGCCCCTCCATGTTTGACCTTCTCACAGTCGAGGTAAGTCACCTAGACATTTTGATTATATATATGGTTTACTGCCTCCTTTTCTACGATGCCAAATTTAAAACCATATGATGTTCTACATACAATAGAATGGAATACTTGTACAAGACATTATTGGAATTAGCAGTCCTAATATATTCTTTTAAGTAGTGTCCATTCTTTTCATCCTATATAAAAGCTAGAACATCCCAAGCATACAGCAATGTAAGTCACATCCATGGTTTTACAATTGCCCTTAACTAATTTTACTGTGCTGTGTAGGCGGTTATCCAGTACAAAACTCTCCTTGGTCAGGATATAGGGGCATTGTTTACAAGCTCCACCATTATTAGTTCCTTACTGTGAATATGTTACCCTCTTTATCCTTATTGTCATATTCAAAATTTTTTTTAATTAGATGCTGTATTAAATACAAAACTGTGATCTGTCCCTAAAACACCATAAACAGAAGGGCTAGTTTTTAGTATATTCCAGTTATTTTTAGTAACTAATTTAATATTAGCCTATTCATTGTATTCAATAAAATATGCATGTTCAAAAGAACTCACTTGATACTATAGAATCTATGCTACTACTGGGGGTGTCTATATTAGCTTCTAAGCCTACTCCAAGAAGGAGTTTATATTATTGTCCCCATTCTCTTAATACTGACTCCATAATCCCTCTGTTTCTAAAGGGTAATCTCTCTATAAAAGTATAACTTCTAATGTTGCAAGCTCTTCATGCTTTGTAGAAGTCATATGAGCCACTCTAATATATTGCTCTTTAATTAAGCTTTTCCTAAAACCCATTGAATGGAAGCTATTAAAATGTAGGTAGGGATTAGGGTTTTCTGTAAATTCTTAAAATGAGATCCTTGTCATTTGATGTAATCCAAGTAATTTGTATCCTCAGTATTATAATGCCAGGTGAATTTAAAAATAGTAGTGTTATTTAAATATCTAATAAACTCCCTAGTAGGTTCTTCCAGACCACCCCACAAAATAAATAAATGATATATATATATATATATATATATGTATATGTATATTATCTAAATATGTCAAGTAGAATTTACAATGTTTATAATGAGCTGAACTGAACGTGGGCTTTCTTTCAGGCAAGTAAAACCAAGTTAGAATAGATGGAGGCACATGCTGCCCCCATTGCAACCCCCTTAACTTGCTTGTAAATAATTTTATTTAGTATGAAGGTGAGTTTATCTAGGAGTTTACTTATTAATTCATAGGTTCATAGGTTCATACTAGGCTATCTGCCCGAGGGCATTTACAAGCCTAGCCCATAGTTTTGTGGCTTACGCCACCCCTTTAGTATGGGGAACTATACCCATTATTTTGCTGTGCCTCTGTTGAGCAGTGACACTGAGGTAATCCCTGGGGTATAGCTGCGATCTCCCATCCATTGGTCAAGATTTCTCTTGAACAAGGCCAGCGAGGTGCTCTGCCTCACATATACCGGGATTTTATTCCACAGCATAGGGAGTCTTTGGGTGATGAATCTATCCCTCCAGCACGTCCTATTAATAGCCGTGTCGAGGTTTAAGTCTCCCGCCCTTGTGGCTCTGACGGATCTAGATTTTTTGAGGTGAAGCATATTCATCAAATCTGGGTTTGACATGGCCTTGTATGTTAGGCAAAGGTCACCTCTGAGCAAGCGTGGCGACTGAATAGAGCTGGAGTTCTTTCAGTCGGGCAGCATAGGACAGATGTTTGAGACCCTTTATCCTTTTGGTGAGGAACTTTTGTGGCCTCTCTAGCTGCTGCAAGTGTCGGGTCAGATACATTCCGAATGGGGCATTGTACTCAATCATTGGTCTGATGAGTATAGGGAGACTATGACCTCCCTTGATCTAGATGAGAATCCCTTCATGATAAGGTGGGCAATGTAGAAGGTCTTCCTAACTACTTTAGCTACATGGGTGTCGAATGACAGACTACTATCAACCTGGGTCCCCAGGTCCCTGATAACTTCTTCTGTGCTCAGTGGATTGCCACCTATTTGGTAGCTAGGGGTAACCTTGTTTTTCCCGAAGGGTATGACTATGCATTTTTTGGCATTTAACTTTAGGCCATGGCTCTGGCACCAGTTATCCGTTTCTGAGAGACCCTTCTGAAGGATATCTGTGTCAGATGTGTTTTCTACTATGGCGCCCAGTTTGCAGTCATCTGCAAACTTTGTCAGCCATAACCCTCCTGTGTTTGCTTGTACTTCAGAAAAGTAGATGCCAAACAAGAGTGGGCCCAGGACTGAGCCCTGTGGTATACCACTTGTGACAGGCTTTGAGTCTGACATGGCGCCAGCAACTCTGACCCTATGGGTTCTGTCACTCAGCCAGTTTGCAACCCATCTTGTGATGTATGGGTTAACATTTAAGCTGATGAGTTTTTCAATGATACCCGAGTGGGGTATTGTATCGAAGGCCTTCGCCAGATCGAGGTAGGCTGTATGGACTGCCTTTCCCTCATCAATGGCTTTGGTGACTGTTTCGAAAACGTCAACCAAGTTTAAAAGGCATGATCTGCCTTTGACAAAGCCAAACTTGGATGGATCCAAAGTCTGCAAATTCCCTATGTCTTTATTTATGAGGTCCATTATGATCCTCTCCATGGCTTTGCAGATAAGGCTTGTCAAGCTAATGGGCCGGTAATTTCCAGGGTCGGTGGAGGCACCGCCTTTGTGAAGTGGGACCACAGTTGCAGTGCGCCACTCCCTGGGTACGTATCCAGAGGTAAGACTATGATTAAACAGCTGTCCTAGCTGTGGGTTTAATTCCTCGTTGAGTTCGTGGAGCACACAGCCGGGGACACCATCAGGTCCCATGGATGCTGTGTTTTTTGCTTTGGAGAGAGCAGTTCTCACTTGGGCGTTGGAGATGTTTGGGGGGCTGCAATCGCTTGGTATAGATATCTCTCCTTTTGGGGGGGAGGGGTGGGGAGAAGTTTGCACTGAACCTGTCAGCCAGTATGTTGGCAATGTCTGTAGGATCAGTAATCTTCACATCATTTTGAACTAGTTCTGAGCATATCTGTGAGTTTCCTCCCAGGTTTCTAACATGGCTAAAGAAGGCCTTATGATTGTCTTTTGAGTCTTTAGCTATTTTTCTCTCAAAATTCCATAATAAGTTGTATATCATATGCTTAAAGAATAAACATGTTATTAAGCCCTCATGGAAAAAAAATCCAAAACTTCATCCCTTGGAATAGAAGTAAAAATATCCATTACATTTTTTGGTCAGAATACTTGGGTTCCTTGACCATACTGTTGTGGGCCAATCTCCCCAAGAAATTCCATGAGTCCTTTAGGAGATGAGGCCCTTATTCAAGTCCTAGCCAGTTATAGACCCCCTCCATGGGCCCCAATACACACAATGCCTACTTAACCAAACTAAAGACCATTGAAATTTTACCGAACACACTGGTTATGGAAGATTTCAATTATCCCACCATCAACTGGGACTCTGGCCTAAACTCGCTAGCACAAAAGTTCCTTGACTTTGTAAATTCAAATGCTCTGGAACAAATTGTCCATACCCTGATAAGAGGAGCAAACATTCTAAATCTGGTCCTCACCAACATGTAAAACAGGTGCACTACTGCAACTGTTGGACCCTCCCTAATTTAAAACTGATCACAAATCAGTCACCTTTGAACTGACACTAACACCAGAATTCACAAAGGGTGAAATCAGACTAAAAAACCACACCAAGGCAAACTATACCCTCCTAGGCGAAGGTATAATTACATTCCAAGCCCCACCCAAAGCAGAAAGTGGTAACTATGCCAAAGCGTACACTAAAGCCCTGTACAATCACTTGCATAAGTGTATAAATTTGGCTACATAACATAAAATCAAAGCCAGAGCCCCATGTAAAATCAAGCTGCCATGGTGGACTTTCAACATCAACAAACTCTACAATAACTGCAAAAAGTTGGCAAAAATTTTACTCCCTTATCCCCTTCTAACTTAACCCCCCAGTCTTGCATATCTGAAAAACAGGTCCTCAAAGCCCTGTCCAAGGCAAAGAACACTGCTTCTATGGGACCAGATGACATCCCGAGCTGTCTTCTAAACAGACTAAAATATGAACAAACATCACCACTAAGTACCCTTTTCATTCACAGCCTAACCACATGGTTTGTTCCTGTGAAATGGAGAACAGCTACAATTATTCCCCTCCACAAAGGTGGACTAGCAACAGACCCAGGGAATTACAGACCCATAAGCTTGACCAACCTCATCTGTAAGGCCATGGAACATATCATTATGGACCTCATAAATACATAGGTGACCTCCAAACCCTGGACCCTACTCAATTCGGCTTTGTGAAAGGTATAATCATGCCTGTTAAATCTGATGGATTTCTTTGAAAGTGTGACCAAGGCCGTTTACGTGCGCATATCTGTGTACACAGCATACCTAGACTTGGCAAAGGCTTTTCAACACAATCCCACATTCAGGCATTAATGATAAACTGAGCAATCTGAATGTAAACCCCTACATTGTGAGATGGGTTGCCAACTGCCTCACAAACCGGACACACACTATCAAAGCAGGTGACTCCATATCAACCAGCAGACCTGTTACCAGTGAGGTAGCACAGATGTCAGTGCTGGGCCTCTGCTGTTTGGTGTATATACTTATCAGAAGTTCAGGTCAAAACTAAGGGGGTGTGGCTGACCAAGTTTGCAGATGACTGCAAACTAGGTGCAATCATTGAATTCCCAAATTATGTCAGTGTACTCCAGGATGGTCTCATACAGACTGACAACTGGTGTACTAGTTGTAGTCTCAAACTGAATGCAAAGAAATGCATCATCATTCCCTTCTGCACAATGTCCCTTCACACTATCAAATCAATAATACCCCAAGTACCCATGAAGTGGTAAGGGACCTGGGATCACAGGTTGACCATGACCTTAACATCATCCACAATGTGTCTTCAGTTGTAAGGAAAGCTTTCCACATAGCTCACATGATTAGTAAAGGCATTGCCTTGAGAGCAAAAGAAGTTAATAAACCCCCCTGTCCTCGGCACTTATCTGGCCCATAATTGAGTATAATGCCCCATTCGGTATGTACCACACTAAGCATTTACAGCAATTAGAAAGACCTCAGAGATTTCTAACGAAGATCATCAATGAATTCCGGCATGTGCCCTACATGGACTGACTAAAATCCCAGTCACTATACTCTGTATCATATAGACTTCTTAAGGGAGACTTATGCCTGGCATACAGAGCAACCCAAGACCCAAACTTAATGAGCCTACTGCATATCTGTAAATCAAATGGGTCTGTGGCTACCCATTCCAAGGACTTAAATATGGCCTGTGAATTAAATAGGACATTCTGCAGGGACAGATTTATCTCCCAGCGACTGCCACATCTTTGGAGCAGGCTACCAATATTTATATGAAACAGAACACCTCTATGATACTGTTCAAGAAGAACCTGAATGAGTCTATGGGGCACTGTAAATTCTTACTGGGGATAGTGCCCATTACCCTCCTGGACATGTGCAGTCCTCACTAACTGCAATCTTTATTAAATCGGGTTGAAACAGCTAGGCTTAAAATGACATCTGGGTCGACAGCGTAGTAATCTCCTATGGGATTTAATAGAAAACACAGGTTTCAATTTCCTAGCAATGAAAGTAGCAATGGAGTAGGATTTTGAACCACTAGCTGCAGCTGTTGCTCTAAATTTTAAGTTCTGAATGCCTTTTTGAACTTTTGGTATCTCCAAATATTGTTGGAAGCAATGGAACTGAAGTCGGGTTGATCTTTTATACACTTGTTTATTGTCATCTCCGTTTGAACCTATGTCAGTTTTACAAGACTTGTTTTAATGAAAACCCTCGATTTTAAAAAAAAAAAAAAAAAAAAAAAAAAAAAACGTGCAGAAAAAAAACACACCACCATATACGTCTTCAAATAATGAAGTTTAACCCACCTGAAAGGAACAATTGTCCTAAATCTATAGCTGCATGCGCAGGTAAAACCTAACCTAAAATTAAATTTACCCATGCTAAGATGCATGTTACAGTGCGTGCCCTTACACTAATTGCTGTCTGCTCTCATCCTATCTTTATTCCCCTCTCTGTGAAAAACAACTTGTATGTTTTCACTAAATATTAATTTTTAGCCTTGAGAAAAAAGTGCACTTGCCATCTTTAAATACAAAAAAATATACACTGTTCTAGTAAATGCATTAAAGCATTTAGATACCAGAAACGTTGCTATCTCTTATTCACTTTCTATAATTTCAAACTTTTTTACTGAACTGCTTGCCTTTGTACATTTTAATTTTGTTTCTCTCAGCAATGTCCAGACCTCTTGATTTATTGCCTTCACCTTTAGTCAGCTTGTTTCCATGGAAACATGAGATTAAAATGTAGAGCTGCTCAACACCAGATTTCTCAACTAGCACTGACCTTTTACTTGCTTAAAGAAAACTATTTATTACATTGTAGTGTCTCATCTTTTAAAACCCACTTGTACTCTCAAAAATGTGCCATTAGATTAGGTCAAGGGCATTAATCCAGACATTTACCTATGCAAAGTAAAATAAAACATTTCAGTTTTGCATACATTATAATCATTGCACTTTTACACTCAGTCCCCCACCCCAACAACCCAAGATTACAACCTATTCATAGAATTTTCTTTTGTCTGGCCTTTTTTTCTCTTTTTACATTGTAATGTCTACATTTCGTAAAACTAAAAAGAAAGAAGAAAAAAAAATCACCTGTTTACTTTCCCCCGGATTCTCAAAAGTTTGCATGGTGTGCAATATCAGTGCAGGAGCTCAAGCAGGCAATATGTCTGCAAGAACAGCCTGCAGGGGTGTGCACGAGTGCTCCTGCACTAATCCTGAATGGACTAAGCCCTTTTAATGCAAATCACCCCATTTTCAGGAGAAATCCATGCAAATGAGGTGATTTTTCAATCCAGGAAGCTTGCAACAGTCCGTACAGGACTAGTGCTATCTGCAGAAATGTACCCTGTTAGTAATAGAGTACATTTCTGCAAAATCCAAAACGGAGCTACTTAGATGACGAATGTACTGATATTTCATCTAACTTGAAATCTCTTGATTCATTATTGGTAAAGCTTAAAAAAACACAGTTGGAAGTTTCGTACTTCAGTGAGTGTCTCTCACGGAAAATAGTGCCGAAAGGTTTGAGACACCAGTACCCTATGGGTTTGGTAGCCAATTCAATGTTCCATAGAGAATTACTGGACTTATTCGACAGGCAGGGTTTCAAATTACTAGAGGTCCTGATTAAACATTATTCCCTGTTGGTCGAGGATTTAAATAAGCAAATAGCTGATTTGGATGAAACAATAAGACTTGATAAAGAATTCTCCCGCTATAAATTTGATTATAGCCGGGTATTTACTAGTCTTGAGCAATACTTAATCAAACTTAAGAACAACAAAATTAAGAAATTAGATAGAGATACTAAAGCATATAATGAGGGGACGGCCTATCCCCTCCCTTCAGTTGCTCAAGTCTGGCATGGCTATAGAAACAATAAAAACAACAATTTCTCTGGTTCCACCGGAACGACAGCGCAAAGTACTGCAGTGAACAGTATGAGTAACGATTTTACAACAAATTTACATCCATCTGAAGATGTTGACTCTAATGAACCTATCGTGCCATTTGAACTGAAGGAGCGAAAGACTACAAAGTTATAACTAAATCAGGGCAGCCTAATACTAACACTTATAAACCTAATTTTTTAGGAGCAAGGCAGAAGACAGGCCAATATCATCAGAGAGTGAAACAGAAGCCCAAGAATCAAAGGACTTAAGTGACCATAACTCTTTGATTCCTTTAGAACAAGTTGTTAATGTTTTTTTGTGACCTAGATATAAATACTGTAACTTGTGAAAGCCATACAGATGAAACAGACAACAGAGATGTTTTTTCCCCTTGTACAGTTCAAAATGATTCATTTGACTATCAAGATAATATTGACCCTAATATAGTGACTAGCTTAGATGGTGACTTTAAAGTGTACAATTTTTCTGGTGTTAATATTACATCCGCAATGGTTGAATTACTGTCTAAAGGGTAAACGTATGTTCCCCTACAGAAGTTGGATGTTGTTAGGTCCATTATTGATGTTAAATTGTTCACAAGGAAATTCAATTTCAACCTCATGATGGGGGGAGAAAGTTTTCTTAATAGTAACCAATTTAGAATACAGAGTGTTTTCAACCCACCACTGCACCCTATTCTGGAGGTTTTTGAACTCGTGTGAGTTGGACATTCGACAAAAATTTTTACACCAGTCAAATTACTTACCTGAAAATGTAAATACATGCATTGAAAAGGAATGTATTGAATTTTAAAGAAGACACGACCTCCGGGTTTGTAAACCTGATAAAGGCGGGGGGATGGTGGTTTTTGAGCAGTTAGATTATGTCCATCGAATGACATGTTTGTTGAATAGTCCGTCTTACTCGCCTAGTCCAAGATCTGAAGTCAATACTGCCTACTTACACATTAAGAACACCTTAGAAGAAATGTATGTAGAAGGAAGATTAGACCAACACATGTTTAATTATATGTCTACAATGTATCCTAGATTCCCATGTTTGTTTGGTATTCCCAAAATACATAAAGACATTAGTAATCCTCCTATGCGTCCCCTTGTTGACAGTAGAGGTTCTCTAACATACTCCTGTGCCAAGGTTATTGACTCAATCCTACAAAAGTTTTTGGTTTACGAAAACCAAATTTGTAAAGATTCATGGTCTTTCTTAGATAAAATTAATAAGTTGGTTTTCGATAAGGATTACAACTTCCTTACAATAGATGTCAAAGACTTGTATACCTGTATTCCTCATGACATCGCCATGGATTGGGTCAGAGAGGATTTAAGCTTACATGGTTGTTCTAGGAGGGAGTTAAGCTTACATGGTTGTTCTAGGAGGGAGTTAGACTTAGTTGATGAACTAATGGAGTTGGTACTTAATAACAACTTCTTTGTTTTTGGCAATGATTTTTACTTACAGAAAGTTGGTGTAGCAATGGGTTCCCCTTGTGGGGCTAGTATAGCCAATTTGGTAATGGCACAGTGGGAACATTTGTTTGTGCTGTCAAACTCCGAATACAAAAACAGAATAAGTTTTTACGCTTGATATCTGGACAATATTTTTATTTTGTTTGATGGTGACAAACATATAAGCGAAAAGATATTAGTTTACTTCAATAACACCACTCGGTTTCTGAAGTTTACATCAACTTTTTCTAGTGAGTCTATAGCTTACTTAGACATTTTGTTGTGTAAGGACTATACACTTCAGAAATACATTGCCAAAATTTATAGGAAAAGTACATATTCTAATGCTTTTTTACATTTTTCAAGTTGCCACCCTTATCACCAAAAGCGGGTCGTTGTGAAGGGCCAGTTGGTCAGGGCAGCTAGAATTAACACCCTTGAAAAAGATTTTGACGATGCATTCTTTCTGTTAAAGAACATGTTTTTGCTTCGTGGTTACCCTGAAAGGTTGGTCAACAATCTTGTTGAAGAAGTAAAGATGAAACGGTCTAAATGTTACTATTGACCTATTTTAGATAGTGAAAACGTTTGGTTTGTCCTTGAGAACATTTCTGATCTTTCTACTTCTGAAAACCATAAACCAAATTCTGACCCTTTGTTTAAAGTGCCATCCTTTATGACAACTTATTATGTTAATAGTAATGCCTGCTTTAACATCATTTGTAAAAATTGGAATATTTTTAAGGGGGACTCTAGCATCTCTAATAAGGTAGTAGATAAACCTACAGTAATATATAAAAAAGCAAAAAATCTCAAAGTATTATTAGAACAACGTCAACGTACTATTCCTAGAATAGGCATTTATAAGTGTCAATCATGTAACTATTGTCAATACATCACCGAATCTAATAGATTTAAAGTCAATAACTGCCAGTATACTCTAAGATGTCGAGTTAACTGTAACTCTAAAATGATTGTTTATCTAGCCCAATGCCAGGCTTGCCCCTCATTTTATATAGGAAAGATGGAGAGACGTCTCCGTGACCGGGTATATGAACACATTTATGCAATTCGGAAATGTAAAACCGAAAATGCTTTAGCTAAGCATACCATCTCCTACCCAAACCACAAGTTCAAGTTCATGATTATTGTTCAGATGAATGATGCTTCTAGAGGTGGTCCTACCCCCCTGAAACTAGACAAACTTGAACTATTGTGGCAAATAAGATTAAATGCTTACAATTTCCCCAGTCTAAATGAATGTTGCTCTATTATAAGCATCTTAAAGCTTAAAAGCTTACTTCGATAATTTTATCTTTGATTTTGATACTTTTAGTAGGTCATATTTTAGTATGGGTTTAAAAATAAATATATGTTGCAGTCGAAGGCATTTCTTATTGTACAGTATGGTTTTAAAGTTTTCATACTGCATAGCAGGTTTTTAAAGTCTGCTTCTAAAGCTGTTTTAAAAGTCTGTAAACTTGTTTATTGTGCTTGTAAAATCTTAATTGTCAATTTACTTAATTTTTTGATTAATTGGTATTATTATTTAAGCTATGTGAGTGAAGTAAGTGTTGGTCTGATGAAGTTTGAACATTCAGTCAAACGAAAAGCGCTTAATTATTAAACTTGGATTTACTTGTGTCTGCCTGTCATGTGTTACCTGGCTCACCTCAATTTGTTTCTTATCAGTTTGCTTGTTCCTCGTATTTATCTGCAGAAATGTACTCAGTTAGTAATAGAGTACATTTCTGCAAAATCCAAAACAGAGCTATGACCGCTCCAAATAAAGGCTGCATATCATGTAGTAAGCTTGCCAGTGGCCAAGTATAAGGCCACTGGCATTGCAAACATAAAAAAAATACAAAATTTAACTTTTATTTTTTTTTTAGTCAATTTCTGCAGTTTAAGCGTATGGCAGCGGCACGCAAATGGGATCGGGGGAAAATAAAATTAACCTAAATGAAGGGTCTATATTAGATCAGTGAATGCTTAAACAAGCGAACGCTGATTGATCGACCTTATTTTAGTGAAAATTAAAAATATCGAAGCAACAGAAACTCAAATTTTTTCCTAGGGTAAGAATTTGGTTGTCCGTTTCTGTTGCTTCGGTATTTTCAGTGCTGTGGTGGAAAGTTACAGGTCGGATTCAGGTAAGTGTGCAATTGTGTGGATGTGAGTGTTAGGGTGGGTTAGGTGAGTTAGGGTTAGGGAGCGAGTGAGAGGAGTGTGCGATAGTGACGGACATTACGGTTTGGGTTTCGGTTAAGGTAAGTGGATAGTTAGTGGTGTGTGCATAGTTTAGTGTAGGATTAGGTGTCAGATTTTAGGTGTATGTGTGTGGATTTCTGTTTGTTTGGTGTGCTTGTGTTGTGTGTATGTGTTTTGGATCAGCGATTTTTTTCCCCTAGGAAAACGCTGATCTGACAGTTCGAGATTGTAAGCTTTCGCTTACATAAGTTCGATCAATCAGTGTTCGCTGATCTAATATAGACCCTAAATGAAACATTCTAACTAAAATCAGTATTCTGCTATGCAAGTCAATGGCAGGCAGAAGACAACATGGCCAGTGAGTAGTGATTGCTAAGGGGGGGGGGGGGCTCAGTGTGAGCAATGTAACTGCATTAGCAGGCAATCCTATACAAATGAGGGGAAGGATAGTGAATCCCAGTTTTCCCCAGGATGTAAGTCAGGTCCCAATGGTGTAAGAGTAGGAATAGCTTGGTGCAAGCCTAGGAGTTAGGTGACATCATGAGGGGTGTCAGGCATACTGTAAACAGATCGGAGTCCTGTGGCTCTGGTTTGCTCCTAGCTTAGCACAGCTAAGCTAGGAGGTGTGTCTAAACCTGCTTAGCACACTTAGCCTAAGCAGGTGTGCGCACCACGCACCGGGTTTTACAGGACAAATAAAGAAGCTAAACCAGGAAATAGCAGCAGTGTGCATATTTGAGTGCACTGTTTGCACGGCGCGCCCCCGGGCTTAAACAGGAAGGCAATGGGAAAGGAAAACAGCAGTAGGAAATTAACTACAGGTACCTTCCAAAGGCCAACTGGGGATATGATGGGGATTTCACAGGCATCAGTATCCAGGGTACTCCACCAGTTCCTGGATGCCATGTCAGTCAGCACGTATATCCCCCTAACACCCGTGAGGCGTTGGCCAGCAATATGTAACTGTTCCACCAAATAGCACCCACTACCTCAGGATATTCTGCTATCGACTGCACACACATACGCATCAAAGCACCACCTAGTGAGCGGGGTAGGGTCTACATCAACTGCAAGAGCTTCCCCTCCAACTGCCAGGTCATGTGTGATGCCCAGGGCATAATAATGAATGTGTGTGCTGGCTGCTCTGGAAGCTATCACGATTCCCACATCTTGAGTCTGATGGACCTGTACCAGAGATTTGCCAATGGGGACATCCCTGACGGTCACCTAGTGGGGGATGCTGAATACGCACTGGAGCTGTGGCTGATGACACCCATCAGAAATGCACACACACCCGAACAAGAACTCCATAATGCACACGCACTGACCAGAATTATAGTACAGCATGTGTTTTGGATGCTCAAGTCACGGTTCTAGTGCCTGGACACATCTGGTGGAGCCTTGCAGTACTCACCAGCTACATGTACCCAAATTTTCCTTGTATGTGCCATGTTACACAATATGATCCTGTGGAAATAGCTGCAGCAGGAACAGCAAGGGGCAGGGCCACACAGCCCCCCACCATTGCCAAGGCCTGCACAGGCACAGAGTAACTCTGAGGAGGAACCACCTGAGCCTGCCCCAGTAGGCAGAAGGAGGCATGCCCAGTATGCCCTGGCCTTGGCAAAGAGGCAACGCATAGCACATACACTGACACAGGAGGGACCCAGTGAATAACACATCTCTTTGACTCTCACAGTAAAAGGGATGCCAAACATTACACTACCTGTACCTAACCATGTGTGGGAAGTGTATTATGTGCATCCAACATAGGCAGCCCTGCAGCACCACCCTCAATACTGAGACACCCACAAGGTAAGTGACTCTCACATGCCAGTCAGGGGGGGGGGTCACATACCCAGCAACTGTCACAGCCAGCAGGACCGGTCTAGACAAACACAAACAAAGGATGTGCTATGGCCTCTGAATAAAGCCTAAACAGACAAGACTACAGCAGGTCAGGCAGTGGGATGTCGTTATTGAAGGGTAGGAAGTCAGAAACTAATATGTAGGTAATTAAAAGCTACAATCTGTAGTACACTGGTATGCCTCTAGTCAGCACGATAGGTAAGACTACAGACTGAAATGGAGTACCCGACATACCAGTAAAGTCCTAGCAAATGTGTACAAGTGTCAGGTGCCCCCCCCCATCTGACGTAGAAATGTAGTCACAGTCAGGTGTGCCCCCACACACACTCCTGTGTAGAAATAGTCAGGTGTGCTCCCCCATCCAATGCAGAAATGTAGTAACAGTCCATGCTAAATGATCAATGGATACCCTGCAGAGACAGCATGCTTACCTCTAGGTGTACAACACAAAGGTCAGCACTGCAGTACAAACTACCTGGACTTGATCCACACATTAAATACAGACAGCCATACTGGACATGCCCACATGGAGTAATGATGGCAATGTCAGTCAACATACTGAAAGGTCAAACTGGGCATGCTCACACACTTAAACACATGAAGGCCATGTCTGCAAACACCAGTGGACCAGACATATCTGGCAGCCACAGATGTTAGTGCAGACACTCCTCGGTATGCACCACTCATGCTTTGCACTCACGGATAGGAATACAGGCATATATGTAAGGACAACGCACTATAATAAGCCAAAGGTAGACATGCATAGATGTGTGGAAGAGGGTGACTGTGACAAGGAGCCATCCAGGCCTGTCCCACCCAGCACACAGCCAAAGGGTCGCAACCACACAAGGGTCAGTCATCAGCCATCAGTATCTGTCAGCGTTAGAGTATGTGGTGCACATGCCAGCTGTGCAACATAACTGTTCAAGGAAGTAGTCATCTACTGGCTGTATACACATACCTGTGAAACATGACCCAGGTTGTGCCTGCATGTGGCGTGTCAGCCCCTAGATGAATGGGTTATAGCCCATGCACACACACTGCCCTCCCCATAGCCCCACTATGACAAGCCTGCTGAGGTCATCCACTGTGAAATACATCTTTGGGAGAGATGTATCCCAGTAATCTCCGTGGCATGTCCCATAACTGCGTACTGCTGTAGTGTGATAAACTAGTTGAGTAGGAGTTCTAACCCCAGCCTGGACAACTGTGTGTGTGTGTGTGTCTGTCTGACTCTGTCTGTGTAGAGATCAATGCTTTTTAGGGTGGTCACACTTCCTACAATTGAAATGCACTACTTTGGTAAGGCTGCTGATGTCATCCACCTAGAAATACACCTCTGGGGAGGTGGTTGCCCAGTAATCTCTGTAGTGCATCCTATAACTGTGTACTGCTGTAGTATGATAAAGTAGTTGGGTAGGTGTTCTAATCCCAGACTTGGCAAGTGTGTGTGTGTCTCCGACCCTGTCTGTGTAGAGCAATGCTTTTCAGGGTAGTCACACTCCATACAATTCATATGCTCTATTTTGACAAAGCTGCTGATGTCATCCACCTAGAAATACACCTCTGGGAAGGATGTAGCCCAGTAATCTCCATAGCATGTGCCATACCTGTGTACTGCTGTAGTATGATATAGAACTCTGTTAGGGGTTCTATACCCACACATGTCGGTTGTGGATGTTTTGTGTGTGTAGGGAGCAATGCATTTTAGGCTAGTCACACTCAGTACATGTCAAATGCCCTACTTTAGCAATCCTGCCGATGTCATTCATTGTGAAATACACCTTTGGGGAAGGAGTTCTTCAGTAATCCCCGTGATGTGTCCTATAACAGCTCCATGCTGTAGTGTGATATAGGCCTCTGTTAGGGGTTCCATACCCACACATGTCGGTTGTGGATGTTTTGTGTGTGTTTCAGTGTCTGTGTAGGGAGCAATGCATCTTAGGCTAGTCACACTCAGTACATTTCAAATTACCTATTTTGGCAAACCTGCTGATGTCATCCAATGTGATATACACCTTTGGGGGGGGGGGGAGTACTCCAGTAATCTCCATGGTGCATACTATAACTGCATAGTGTAATAAATTAGTTAGGTAGGGATTCTACTCCCAGACATGACAGGCGTGTGTGTTAGTAACTCGTATCCTGTGTGGAGGTGGGTGTGAATGTGTGGGTGTGAATGTGTGACACCTGGGCCCAATGTGGAGCGGGTTTTGCAAATTTATTATATGGTGGCCCTAGTATATATCACAATGTCCACCATACAGGGATAACAGATGTGAAATAGCCAAGAGGCTGGGTGCAAATCCATACGTGACATAAAGGCCAGGCAATCACAGTTAGCAACCCCAGTATTACCCAGAGCACACACTCAACCCATGTCTCATATACACACACACATTCCTAGGCAACAGCCAATATGTGGCTAGTACACTGCATATTGGCCACTGATAGTAACTATTGAGTGATTGCAGTGGGCTACAGAGGGCATGGCCCCCTGTCCATCTGTCCAATAGGCACATACATGCGGACAGTGCACCTTCCCCATGTTCCCCACTCGACACTTGCAACACCTGTGGTGCCATCACATGTGACTCACAAAGGACATACCATGTCTGAAAACATGCCCTGTATGGACAGATGCCACTGACACCAGGGAATGCCATTAGCATGCTATCAATGTAGGTGCAGGGTAAACCTGCTGTCCATTACCAGTTCTCACCACAGGTGGCCAAGACTAGCACATCTGATGATAGCCTGTGTACACAACATGGGCCAGACACCTCAGGTACAGTTCCACATATCACTGTACATGCATGTGGGAGGTGTGCACATTGCAGACACCATCCATGTCATGGACTAAGGAACACATACATGGCAAGTGATGCACAGCATTGGCCACACACAGTAGTCACCCAGGTGACTGGATGGGGGATGCAGTACCCACCTGTGGGGGCAAATGCAGAAACTACAGCCCTGAGCCACAATGCTGACCACTGTCATGTGGCCTGATGCCAAGGTATACCCATCACCTAGCCTTGTATAGCCATCTGGCGCAGTTGACCAACACACACCCATGCAGAAATGCACCCATACATGTCAGTGCTGGTACTCTGTGTGTTTGTGTGTGTTGTATGATGCGTATGATCACATCCACACTCACTACAACCCCCCATTGGCATACTAAAGCATGATGTCCAATGTCAGACACCTCCCCATACCCTTTGCCGATATCACCTCTGTATAATCCCTGTGGTGCATGTGATACCTGCACAGTAATGTGTTGTGGCAATCTCACTAGTGATTGGTTGTATTCCTGGCCTGCCAAATGTGTCAATGTATGTGCGTCCCTGTGAGAATATCGCTGTGTTGATGCTGGCACCTGTTCATGTGGACAGGCACGTGTGCTACACCTACCGTATAGCTACCATATCCCTGTTGCAGATGTCACTCACTATCACATATACATTTTGAGGGCTCCACAACATGTAACCTATGTGGTGCATCCAATAACTGTATAGAAATGTGATAGCACTACATAGGGATTTGATACCCTGTGCTGGTAGGTGTGTAACACAAACATGCTTAAGTTTTACTCTCCCACCCCTCCCTGACTTGTCTTTGCCTCTGTCTGCCTCTCTCACTCCCTCTCTGGTGGAAGTGAAGACCTACACCTGCTTGCATAGGCAGCAGCATGTGTATTTTAAGTGATGCTCATGATCAGCTGATGGCCTCTGCACAAATTGCAGCCCTTCACTAGCTGATTGCATGTGGAACAGCTGTGGTAACATTCCCATAGCCAATTGCATGGAAACACACTCCAATATCTAGGAACATCATGTTGGTGTTAGCCCTTTTCATTCACTGTGAGCAGGAGCTAAATCTGTTGTTTGGCAAACAGCATCTCAGATGGATTGGGGATTTACGTCTAACAACATACACACTGGAAACAGGGCAACACACAGGAGGGGGGTGTGCCTGACCTGACTACAGACTAAAAAGTGCTGCTATACTGCATTTGGAGTAATGTTGGTTTAACAGTGTGTGTGTGTGTGGATATGGCTGTCCTACATGTTTTAATACCTGCCATGTCAGCTCTGTCTTTGAGGAATCCCCATCTGCAGGGTCATCTGCAGACTGGGCAGTGTGTTGTGCCTTTGGTTTCATGTGTTACCCACACAGCATCTATCTGTGAACTGCAGAAGGTAGTGTGAGGATTGCAGTCTGTAGATGGTGAAAGCCGTGACAGTTACTGACCTCATATCCCTCATAGGGCATATGTTGCAACAAACCCTGTTACAACAGTAAATGTATGAGGAAACACAGCAACATGTCAATATTGGCCCTATGTATGTGCTTCCAGCCGCAATTCTGTCAACCTTTGTACATATGTCGTGCATTAAGAGGTGCATATGTGCTTTACACCATCATTAGTGTTATCAGATATGATGACAAGCCAGTGAGATATCAGACTGCTACACGTGGTATGTACAGTAGAGGTTATATTTGTTGACATAATCTGGACATTCTGTGGTTGTTTGTACAGTGCTGAGGTCTGTGTACTTATGGTGAATGCTGACAGTTTGTGTGTATGTACCTTGGCCTGTGTACAGACTGTGGTAGATGTCATCACCCTACGTCCCATTCTATCTGATGTTACATGCTGCTCCACTGTATGTTACCATATTGGCTTACTTGTTTGTAGGGCCATACACACACATGTCCCATACCACAGATGGGCATCAGACCACAATGCGTAGTGGCCCAGTATATGTAGGGTCAGTGTGCGAGTGGCACATATGAGGATGGTGTTGAACAATAGTCTATATACTGTAATATGCTAGCTTACCATATGTGGCTGTGTTCACATTGGTTATGGCTATGCACTTTCACACAGGTGTATCTTAACCTGTGCTGTGACATGCCTGTAGAGCCTACTATATATGCAGGTACATGTGCATTCCCCCATAGGAGATGTAGGCCTGTGTTGAGAGAGTCTGCCTGTAGCCTGCACAGTGCTTTGTTACATGCCTAGCAGCTTAGTGTACTTACCCAGTGAGGTGGCATGTCCAGACACTTTCCAGATGTACCTATGCCGGGCCTCCCTTAACAGTCATGTATGTCAGACAAAACGGCGGGATGCTGTACAGATGTATGCCAATATCTAGTGAGTAGTATGTGGCCATGGCACCTCTGTACCGGCAGTTAGTATGTGTCAGGACAGACAGAGGTGTGTGAATGCATAACCTATGGGGGCAAATGTATACCAGTTATTATATGTTATACCCATCTACATGGCTATTAACATCCATATTGTCAGGCTTGGTCCACATGTTCTGCACTAAGGGGTTGTGTGTATACCTCTGGACTGTACAGTGTGTGCCAGAATGTCCACATCTATTGGCCAATATCTCTGCTGTAGACCACAGGAGCATTACATGCTTGCAGCAGTACTGAACTATGATGTCCTTAGGATGTCTGTCAGTAGCCAATGGCGCACATGTGAAAAACAGATGTGATCTCCCACACACACCATGTCTGTGAAGACCATCCCTATTACAGTAGCAGTAGTCTGCTAATATACCTGCTATACATGCCTGACATCCCCTTGCACTATGAAGGTGGGACTATAGGGGCTGAGGTAGGGCTACACCCCATGTTCAGGACATATGGTGACTATATATGTACATATGATTATCCAGTTATCTATATAGATAATTACACATATACATATCAACATATATAGATGGGTGTGTATATGTACATAGATATGCATATACACATGCAGATATATACATATACAGATAGAGATACATATGCACATATACATATACCACACTGCCATGCCTGCCAGCAGTCCACAGCTGTTGTATCCCCCACACATACGGTGGGGCTGGGGCCATATATGTGTGCCCATATGCACTCCAGAGGACACTGTACGTAACAGTGGTATATGGCCCTGTATTATTGAGTCAGGGGAGATACCTGTATGTAACAGTGGAATATGGCCCAGTATTATTGAGCCTGGGGGGGATGCACAATACATAACCTAGGCTGTTACAAAATGTGGGGGTATCAGGGGTGAGCTGCCTTAAGGTATCTGGATATACAGTACCATACATGTCACATATCTTGACATTACTGACAAAGTGGGTTACTGCAGGCCTACTGCCTCCTGCCATACAGACTGTTCTGTTTGCCAGTGTGCCTGTAATGGTATCACATGCCTTGTTATGTAACAGTTATATCCCATTTGGTCAACTGAAGTCCTTACCACCTAGTGATTGTGTGCAGAGTGTAGATAGAGGCTGCTGGACTATACACCTGCATCACTTACTATGATTGTGTGGTATCCTGTGGCCCAGTCTGTCTTTACTGTTGTACGATTTGAAGGGCTTGGCCTGGGCAGCAACAGTTGTGGACCATTCCAGACTACTGTATTAGCATAACTGTTTCACAGTTGCATTACTCTGTTGATTTGGATGTCAGTGTCTGAACAGCTATATGACATGGCATATAAATCTGTAATAGTACACAAATCAAGGTTTTCCATTTCTGCAAACCTGTGTGTGGTGTTTATCCTATGACCTCACTCTCGATATATGTTGCAGTCAACGAATGTCATTTGTATGGGTGGCTCATCCAGTGTCCTGTTGTCAGGGTGTTAACTATAGGCATAGTGGCTGTACCATATTGTGTGTGCCTACTACATAAGTATCTTACTGTACATATCTCTGCATGTGTATGTGTAGTCACATGTATATCTATCTATCTATATATATATATATATATATATATATATATATATCAAATTCTTTTGACTGTTCCCGTTGGGGGTCACTACAGTGGATCATCTGTTTCCATTTCTTCCTGTCCTCTGCATCTTGCTCTAACACAAAACACCTGCATGTCCTCTCTCACCACATCCATAAACCTTATCTTAGGCCTTCCTCTTTTCCTGTTACCTGGTAGCTTCATCCTTAGCATCTTTTTCCCAATATACTCAGCATGCCTCCTCAGCACATGTCCAAACCAATGTAATCTTGCCTCTCTGGCTTTGTCTCAAAACCTTCCAACCTGGACTGACCCTCTAATATACTTATTCCTAATTCTGTCCACCCTCATCACACCCAGTGCAAATCATAACATCTTTAACTCTGTCACATCCAGCTCAAACTCCTGTCTTTTTGTCACTGCCACTGTCTCCAACCCATATAACATAGCTAGTCTCACTACCCTCTTGTAGACCTTCCCTTTCAGTCTTACTGGTACTCGTCTGTCACAAATCACTCCTGACACTCTTCCCCACCCTGCCTGTACTCTCTTCTTCACCTCTCTTCAGCACTCACCATTACTCTGAAGTATTGATCCCAAGTATTTAAACTCATCCACCTTCACCACCTCTACTCATTGCATCCTCACCATTCCTCTATCCTCCCTCTTATTCACACACACACACACACACATATTCTGTCTTAGTCCTGCTGACCTTCATTCCTCTTCTCTCTAGAGCATATCTCTATCTCTCCAGGGTCTCCTCCCCCTGTTCCCTACTCTCACTACATATCACAATGTCATCTGCAAACATCATAGTCCACGGGGACTCCTGTCTGATCTCATCTGCCAACCTGTCCATCACCATTGCAAATAAGAAAGGGCTCAGAGCTGATCCTTGATGTAATCCCACCTCCACCTTAAACGCATCCATCACTCCCACCACAGACCTCACCTCTGTCACACTACCATCATACATATCCTGTACCACTCTTACATACTTCTCTGACACTCCCAACTTCCTCATACGGTACCACAACTCCTCTCTAGGCACCCTGTCTAAGTCTACAAAAACACAATGCAACTCCTTCTGACCTTCTCTGTATTTCTCCATCAACACTCTCAGAACAAACATCGCATCTGTAGTGCTCTTTCCCGGCATGAAACCATAGTGCTGATCACTAATCATCACGTCCTTTCTTAACCTAGTTTCCACTACTCTTTCCCATAACTTCATGCTGTGACTGATCAGTTTAATCCCTCTGTAGTTACTACACCTCTGCACATCACCCTTATTCTTAAAAATCGGTACCAAACACTTTTTCTCCATTCCTCAGGCATCCTCTCACTTTCCAAGATTTCATTAAGCAATCTGGTTAAAAACTCCACTGCCATTTCACCTAAACACCTCCATGCTTCCACATGTATGTCATTTGGACCAGCAGCCTTTCCATTCTTCATCCTCTTCATAGCTATCCTTACTTCCTCTGTACTTCATGATTCACTATCCCCACATCATCCAACCTTCTCTCCCTCTAATTCTCTTCATTCATCAACCCCTCAAAGTACTCTTTCCATCTCAAAATACTCTCCTCACTTGAGTACGTTTCCCTCATTATCCTTTATCACCTTTACCTGCTGCACATCTTCCATAGCTCGGTCCCTCTGCCTAGCCAATTGGTACAGGTCCTTTTCTCCCTCCTTAGTGTCCAACCTTTCATACAACTCTTCATATGCCTTATCCTTAGCCACCTCTCTCTTTGACATGCACCTCATCTCCTTATACTCCTGTCTACTTTCTTCATCTCTCTGACAATCCCACTTCTTTGCCATCCTCTTTCTTTGCATACTCTCCTGTACTTCCTCATTCCACCACCATGTCTCCTTGTTGTCCTTCCTCTGTCCAGATGTCATACCAAGCACCTTCCTAGCCGTCTCCCTTACTAGCCGTGCTGTAGTTACCCAGCTATCTGGTATCTCTTCACTGCCACCCAGTGCCTGTTTTAACTCGTGTGTGTGTGTGTGTGTGTGTGTGTGTGTGTGTGTGTGTGTGTGTGTGTGTGTATATATATATATGTGTGTGTGTGTGTGTATACCTGTATCTGCATATGTGTGTCTGTGTATATGTATCCTGGGGATGTTGAGAGCTTCCACATTTTACATTTTCTATGTGAGCCAGACTGTACTACATGATATGTTATCAATACCAGCCTGGCATCATACAGGTGGGATGTAGTACTGTAAACATCATGTACCCATGTCATGTCAGGTCCTGGTTATGGGATCTTCAACACTTGGTAGTGTATTGCAGGGTAGACGTGTTTGACTGCGGGGGGGGGTATGCCAATTCATACAAGACGTATATTGTTTGGGGCCTCTCAACCCCATTAACGGTGCATGTGGACATACATATTTCTGTTAATCTACCATTGCTATCTACAGATGTATGGCCATATATACCTATATAGCTATCTGCTTACATATATATATATATATATATATATATATATATATAAACTATGTCTGTATATACCTACAGAGATCTATATCTGCGTACATATATGTAACTTGCTGTGTATATGTAGACATATATATGTGTCGATGTAGGCATTTGCATGTATATGTGGTCATATATATATTCATATATATGTATATATTTCTAAATATATATATATATATATATGTACATATATAGATATGTTGCATCTGTTTAGATATTAATATATGTACACACACATACATCTACATTTTGGTATACATTCTCTGTGCTGTTGCATGACTGGGCTGGATGATATGTTTGTGACAACATCAGATTCATATATATCTGGCATGGCTTAATGGTAAATCACTTTGTCTATGATGTGCAGGGTCCTGGGTTCAAGCCTTGCTGAGGCTGTTTATTTTGTTGCTGGGCAGAACACGGGCCATTGGATACAGAGGGATTAAGGCACTTTAAAACAGTTGTAAGCGGGTTTGCATGGAGCTAAGCACTGCTAACTTCCGGTTACAGTTTCTTCTACTCAGTTAGCTTCTAAATTGCTTAATCTGTGTAGGCAGTGCTTACCCACACACAAAAACACTTAAACACGCTTACTAGTGCTTAAATATGCTTACTACTGCTTATCTGTGCTTAAACCTGCTTACAAGTGCCTTATTCATTATGAAACAATAAAAGCAGTAGCCGAACATAACTTCAACAAAATAATAAACAAAAGACGGCACAGATCACCCAATGAGACAAGACACACTTTAATCTCTCCAAAACATTAGACAGTGAGTGCTTTCATCACAAATAGTGACTTCCTCAGACTGAATAATGACAAACAACTACTTGTTTTTTTTTTAAAACATAAAACAACCAATCACAAACACAATGAACAATCATGTGATTTGTTTACTGTGATGTGTCAAGCCCTTCCTTCTAAGATGAGCTGTGAAATCATCTCTATTATTAAGGCCAGGTGGAAGCAAGCATTTAATCTCACCTGCCACATATACTCTCTCCAACCTAACTCACTTTCAGCATCAAATCTTTTATCACAATTAGATATTTCTTCAAGCACTATAAATTTAAATTTGATGCTACATCTATTGTTAAAATAGTGTTTGGCCAAAGCATTCTTTAAATCCTTAGATTCCACAGCATATTTGTGCTCATACACTCGTTTGTACAGTTCTCTCACAGTACGTCCAACATAAAAAGAAGGGCAAGACTGACACAAAATTAAATACACTACATACTTACTTTTGCAGCTAAAATAATTTTTAAAACTGTATTTAAAGCCATTTATATTGACTTCACAAACATCAGTTAACATATAGTCACATAATTTACAATTGAAACATTTATACATGCCCACCTTTTTATGAATATTCTGAACAGGTTTATCTAGTTTACTTTGAAAAAGATTCTTAAAACTTTTGCCACTGTTATACATAAATCGGGGGTAATCTCCCAACCTATCCTTTAGTTCAGTAGAGCTTTGTGTTATTTTCCAATTAACTATCAAGTTCTTAATTTTATGACTATCAACAGTATTACTAATCTGCATACAAACTCCATAATCATTATTGCTTTCTGCTCTTTTATTAAATATAACCCTATTGCTTCTTGTTGACTCAGCTTCCTTCATAGCATTAATCATCACATTTGTTGGATAACCCCTATACTTAAACTAAACTTTTCACAAACAACTTTACTTTCTTCTTTAAAATCCATATGATGTTCAGTGAGCCTATTTTTACATGTTAATTGACTTTTAACTATATTGTCTTTCATCCTTTTTGGATGCATGCTGCTGTAGTGTAAGTAACTATTGTTTTGAACATCCTTCTTAAAAACATCTTAGTATAAACCTTATTCTCTCCTTTAAACACCTCAACATCCAAACATTTTATACTAATAGCACTAAACTCCACTGTAAACTGCAAATATGTATTAATACTATTTAAATAAACAATAAAATTGTTTAAGCTGTTCTCATCCCCCTTCCACAGAAAAAAGACATCATCAATAAATCTGACAAAAAATCTAATCTGATCAGAAAAAAATACTTTCCCAAATGTTAACCCTTTCCCAGCCTTGCATAAAAAGTTTGGTGTAGCTGGGGGCCATAGCGGCCTTGGCAATTTACACAGGCATTTGCAGAAGGTTGTGGAAATAGGGCCAACTTTTATTATAGACACATTTAATTTCAAAAAGAAAGTGTAATACCCACACAAAATGACATATTAGTAACTCTAGATATTCAGTCTCTGTATACAATGATACCCAACAGTGAAGAACTGGATATAGTAAGAGGAGAGTTGCTGAATTCAAGGGCCTATTCTAAAAGCACAGTAGGATTGTTGATGGAAATGTTAGATGTAATTTTAAGTTATAATTATTTTGAATTTGATAATGGTATTTACCATCACATTAACGGCATAGCGATGGGTGCCGCTATGGCCCCCAGCTACGCCAATCTTTTTATGCAAGGCTGGGAAAGGGTTAACATTTTGGAAAGTACTTTTTTTCTGATCAGATTAGATTTTTTGTCAGATTTATTGATGATGTCTTTTTTCTGTGGAAGGAGGATGAGACTTAAATAATTTCATTATTTATTTAAATAGTATTAATACATATTTGCGGTTTACAGCGGAATTTAGTGCTATTAGTATAACATTTTTGGATGTTGAGGTGTTTAAAGAAGAGAATAAGGTTTATACTAAGATTTTTAAGAAGGATGTTCAAAACAATAGTTACTTACACTACATCAGCATGCATCCAAAAAGGATGAAAGACAATATAGTTAAAAGTCAATTAACACACATAAATAGGCTCACTGAACATGATATGGATTTTAAAGAAGTAAAGTTGTTTGTGAAAAGTGTTAGTATAGGGGTATCCAACAAATGTGATGATTAATGCTATGAATGAAGTTGAGTCATCAAGAAGCAATAGGGTTATATTTAATAAAAGAACAGAAAGCAATAATGATTATGGAGTTTGTATGCAGATTGGTAATACTGTTGATAGTCATAAAATTAAGAACTTGATAGTTAATAATTGGAAAATAATACAAAGCTCTACTGAACTAAAGGATAGGTTGGGAGATGACCCCAAATTTATGTATGAGAGAGGCAAAAGTTTTAAGAATCTTTTTCAAAGTAAACATGATAAACCTGTACAGAATATTCATAAAAAGGTGGGCATGTATAAATGTTTCAATTGTAAATTATGTGACTATATGTTAATTGATGTTTGTGAAGTCAATATAAATGGCTTTAAATTTAGTTTTAAAAATTCTTTTAGCTGCAAAAGTAAGTATGTAGTGTATTTAATTTTGTGTCAGTCTTGCCCTTCTTTTTATGCTGGACGTACTGTGAGAGAACTGTACAAACGTGTGTATGAGCACAAATATGCTGCGGAATCTAAGGATTTAAAGAATGCTTTGGCCAAACACTATTTTAGCAATAGATGTAGCATCAAATTTAAATTTATAGTGCTTGAAGAAATATCTAATTGTGATAAAAGATTTGATGCTGAAAGTGAGTTAGGCTGGAGAGAGTATATGTGGCAGGTGAGATTAAATGTCTGCTTTCCACCTGGCCTTAATAATAGAGATGATTTCACAGCTTATCTTAGAAGGAAGAGCTAGAAACATCACAGTAAGCAAAGCACATGATTGTTCATTGTGTTTGTGATTGGTTGTTTTATGTTTTTAAAAAACAAGTAGTTTTGTCATTATTCAGTCAGTATTTGTGATGAAAGCGCTCACTGTCTAATGTTTTGGGGAGATTAAAGTGTGTCTTGTCTCATTGGGTGATCCGTGCCATCTTTTGTTTATTATCTTATTCATTATGACACTGACACTTCACATGTGCATTTCCTGCAATACTCCAGTTCATAAATATATGTTATTTAGTGAGTTTTGCAACAAAAATATTGGTTATAACGTGCTTTACCATGTAAAATAGACTATGCTGCAGTGGGACTCAAACCGGGAATGCTTGCTCATTAGGCGAATGCTCTGCCCCCTATACTATTAATGTGCTGCTTAATTTGCATATATCTTCTTTGTTATCCTCTTCAGCCTTTTAAGCTGCTTTAACCGTAGTTAAGCAATGGACACACTCGCGCACCTATGGTTAGCTTCACTCGTATTTAAAAAAAAATAAATAAAAGGGTTTCTTCATTTTATGTATATGTACTGTTGCTGTTGTACACATGGGGGACTGTTGGTGGGGATATGAGGACACCTATGAATGGTTTTGCTCATTTCTTACCCCTTTCTGCTGTTCTACATTGCGGGGGCGTGTTTATTCTGAGAGATCTTCTTTCAGACACGCCCACTACACTCTTACACACTCAGTGTAAGCCTAGGAGCTTGGGCAGCGCACCTTATTAATATGCATGACGCACTGCTGTCCTGCTCCTAAACAGGCGCTTCCATGCAGGACTAAGCTAGTCATGCATGGAAGATTAGTAAATCCAGGGGTTATCTTTGTCATATACAACAGTCACTGTAAATACTTTATCAAGTGTAATTTATATCATAAAATATTTTATGCAAATACTAAGAGCAAATAATTTTTTACTTATTACTTTTTCTCTCATTCTCCCTCCCTTGTTTCTCTTTAGTGTCCTTCCAAACATTAAAGAAATGAAGTGGGGCATATGCCTGTCAGACCCTCAACATGTTTAACAAAGTCAACAAAACTCCAGTCTTTCTCAGTCATTTTATGTTGTAAAGACATATTAACAAATACGACTTATTCCTTATAGTTTCTCATTTATCACTAATTTCAGTGTTTCTGGTCTTCTTCCTGTTCATCTCCATCTCCCAACCTCAGACTTTTGTTCAAGTCCAAGGTATTACTGATTCTCCTAGTCAACTTTTGTGCTTTTTTCTGCCTCTCAAGCATTTTCCTGTGGAAAACTGGAAAGTATCTCATTGGCAAAGTCTCTGAATATTACCATCAGAAGAATGAGAAGCCCACCCTTTGTTGGACAAACTTTTGTTTTCCCCCTTAGCCTGTTCTGCATCAAAAATGACATCCTCCAGGAAAAAATATTCTGAAGACAGCTGGATACAATAGATTGAATCTCACACCTGCCTCTCAACATTTCTTGATTGCTGAGTTAAATTTGCTTCTCTTCTGCCTGGTGTACAATGAATAATCATTTTTCCCCAAATACTCTGTCACCAGTATTTAATATTTTGTCCTTCTGCCTCAGTTTAGTCAGGATCAACTCTTTCTGCTGGCATGATTACATCTTTAGTAATATAAGTCATGGATGCTTTCAAATGGCCATGTTTGGAGCATACTCACAATTTGCCATTTCATTTAACAAATCCTGCTGTGGAATACCAGTTCAGTTGCTTCTGTGTGCTTTCATAAAATGAATACAATCTGTTCCTTGAAGTATCTCTGGCACAACAGAAAATCTCAGGTTTTCTGTGTGTTCTCTGTCCTTTAACTCTACCATTTTTTGAAAAGGCTCTTCTTGAGCACTTTCATACTCAGCCATCTTTTTCTTCATTTGATTTTCTCATTTTTGCAGTTTTATCAGTTCATCTGAATAGCTGTTTAAGGCTTTTTCCATTTATCCAGCCTTTTGTTGTTTGAGTTGATACACTCCTTTAACCAATTCTGAGACAGAGAAACAGAGCCACAAATCCACCTTCAATAAAAAGCATTGTAATAATGACGGACAATATTTTAGTCTAAAATATTGCCCCTCTCATATTAGTGAGAGAATACACACACCAGATCCATTCAGAATAACATACAGATATACAGACATGCTTACACACACACACACACACACACACACACACACCCACATGCGCACACACACCTCCAATAGTCAACATCACCCTTGCACCATTCTCACCACTCCATCTCTTTCCCCCTGGCCTGAGACCACCAGTGAGTGCAATGGAAATAGAGAATGTCCTGTGTAATGTGGCAAGCCCTGCAGTCAACACAGTGCAACTAATCCACATCTTCAGATCAATAAATGAGCTCAAAAGCCAAATTATAATTCATGCATTTATAATCTTTCCACCCTGCACCTTGTCAATACGTTTACTGCACAGTTTTGTTAGGCATAGCTAGCAGTTGCACAGATGTGCATTATTAACTGCTTCTCTCGGAAGCTGTACTTAATAAATTCTGAAAACCCTTAAATACATGCTATTCCAGTCTGACCTGCAGGTGGAGCTGTTCATAGATTCAAGCAAAAACAAAGTAACATATTATTCCAATATAACCTACAGGAGGAGCTGTGCATAAAGTCAAGTAAAAGCTAAATACATGCTATATCAGTCTTACATGTAGGCGGTGCTCCTTCACAGTCTCAAACTGTTTTTTTTCTGGTGGCTTCTGGGACAGTAAATGATCATATAATAGAAAGCTGGATGGCAAAATTGATAGTTTATATTCATACTTCTCGAACTCTAATCACAAGAACTCTAGACAAAGCCAAAAATAATAGAGAGGCAAAGGCACAAAAATAAGAACAGATTTTAAATACTGCTCCTATAATCTTAGAAGTGGAGCTGTGCATAGATTCGTGAAGCTGTTCTCTGATTCTGACAAAAACAAAGTAACATATCATTCCAGTCTAACCTGTAAGTGGCGCTGCATATAAAGTCAAGCAAAAGCTAAATACATGCTATTCTAGTCTGACATGCAGTGGAGCTCATTCACTGTCATTTCTTCTGGCGGCATCTGGGACAGTAAATGATGCATATAACAGAAAGTTGTTAGGATATATACATACTTAAACTCTAATCGAAAGAAATCTAGGCAAAGCCAAAAATAATGGGGAGGCAAAGGCACAAAAATAGGAACAGATTTTAAATACTGCTCCTATAAACTTAGAAAGTTGCTAGAACATGGTTTGTTTTTGTTATTAGAATTTATAGAATGCTTGGCTTTATGGCTGTGTGTGTCTGTCCCTCAGTGGTTCTGTCTTGCTAAGCCACTTTCAATAAAAAGCATTGCAATAATGACAGGGGGACAATATTTTAGTCTTTAAGTAAATACACACACACACACACACACACACACTAGATCTATTAAGAATAACATAGAGATATACAGACATACACACACACTCTCGCATCTCCCTACATCATTTCCTCTGCACACACACTATGAGCAGCCTTAAGAGAAAACACAGACACACATGCACCCTCTCTCTTGCATCTCACTACATCATTTCCTGCAGAGAGACACATGCACACCATACTTCATTGGTATAAACATTTTGTACTTGAATGGGGAAAAAAAGATATTGCAAATTTGCAAGGATGAACCTCAAGCCCTGTCCCTCTCTTTCATGTGACCATACCATCATATTCAATGTCGCTGGCATTCCTGTACTTGGTCTTGTGTGATCAGTACAAAACATTGAAGAGATGTCATTGGGGTGAACCCTTAAGTGAATGCTGTAATTAAATCAAAAGGTGCTTCAACAAAGTATTAGTTTAAGGGTGTGCACACTTATACAACCAGCTTATTGTATGTTTTTATTTTTTTATATAATTTCCTCTAACAGATTTGTTTCTCAATTGAATTGTGCAGGTTATAGGTCACATTAAAGGTGAGAAAAGTTTTGAAATGATTTATTGTGGTCTCGTTTTTTTAACATCACAAAAACCTGGCATTTTCACACGGGTGTGTACACTTTTTATATCCACTGTAACTTGACTGATGTGGTAAGAAGAGTACTCCTATTTCTTGGCCCCTTTTAAACCTGTATTGGACACTACGTTCATAAGCTTGATTTGCAAGCTTATGAGCTTTGATTACCATAAGCTTGTGTTGATCGTTTCCACTTTCCGTGTAAGATGTTAATGTATAACTGATATCAGTCACTGCCTTATAGCCCAGGGTAGAGTTCACTATAAGAAGCTGAATGTTGTTGTATCTTTCGGCTTTTCCCGGTTAGGGGTCGCCACAGCGGAACTCCGGTCCACTAAAGATTGGCAGTAGATTTTTACGTACCGAGTTGCCAGCCCTGACGCACAACCTTCAATGAAGGTACGCCCATTCACATGTCTCCACACAGAAGACGCTTTAGCTGAAAATCGAACAGGACAACGTCTTACTGTGAGGCGACAACGCTACCACAGCGCCACCACCGTAATGACAGATATTCATCATAAGGATTACTGCTGCAGCATGATTCTTTATATAAAGTTTCAGAGTGTTATTCACATGGTTCCTTTAGAAAGAAATTGTTTTTACACAGTATGTAGTTTTAGCACATTCATGGAACACAGAAAGCTGTTAGCGTTAATCCACAATGGACAAGCGTGACTAGCACGTGATCTTACTCTAACACCTAAAGTTATTGTGTGCATTCACACAGCTATATTTTCCTGAAACTTTTCTAGATCAAGTTTTCCACTCCTGTGATAGTAAGGAATCACCATACCTTTTTTTGTGTCATGTGGCTTATTTAAAGACTACAAAATGTACCACTATTTTCACTAATAAATTAAATCAGTGAGAGATACAAATGTTACAGTGATCTGTGGAGCAACTAAATGTTACTTCTTTAGTCAGATCAGCTCCAGCACAGACAATCAGATGCTAAACAATTGGCCAGCATTGTCCTTGAAGGCATTTTTGCTTAGGCACTGGAGGTGAATAAACCAATTTCTTGGCTCTGTTGTGGTCATTTTGTTTTGTTCTGGTGCACTGTTTCATATTTCCAGTGTTTTTGTTTATGATCTGACAATTTATTTTGTGACCATAATTTTTTTTTTTTGTAAAATATCACGATTCTGTTTGTTGGCATTAAAGGTGAAGTCATTACTGTTGTATTAGCTACGTACTATCTGTTTTTGATTTGTCTCCACTACATGGTGAAAGATACATATGGTATTTCATTTTACCTTCTTCCTGGACACTGAGTATGTCCTCTGCTTTCTAGTGGACATAAACATTTAACAACCTATCAAGGATGTTATTCTTCACTGGGATCTGATTTTTTTTTTCTTGGATAAGTGCTTTGCAAACCCACAGAAGCATGGTTTGTGGTTGCTGCTATCCCTGTTCACAGCATTTCAGAACTACAGACTTCAATGTGAGCATATATTTATTTATTTTTCAAACACCTTTATTGAATTATCACTTGTGACAAAGGCAAATTTACATTTATATGAAAGTAATCGAACTTAATTAACAAGTTCACATTTACAGACATTATACTTCACATACATTGCTATATATCATATAACCTAAACAACATTACATAAATTATTCAATTCCTGCCCCACTTTTTTTTTAAACAGGAAACATCTTTATTAAACCATCACTTATGACATCGACAATCATACATTTACATAAATAAAAACAACCCACACTGACAATCCTAGTTACAAGCATTTTACATCACAAACCGTACTGACATACTCCCAGTTGCAAGCATTATACATCACTTATAATCTACCCAATCACATTCAGTCAAACATTACATAGCTCATAAAAGTCCTGCTTTCTTTTAAACCTCATTTCTCCCATGTATATATTGTTCCCACAATTCCCATTTTTCCCTATGTAGTTAGCTCCTACCCTTTCCTAAAGATCTCAATTCCAGTTGTTTTATCTTTATTACTATATTCACTATTTCTAGTATAGCCGGTTTAGATTTTGATTTCCATTTTCTAGTAATTGCTTTTTTGGCAGTCAACAAAATTAGACACAGCAAGGCCTTACCATGTCTAGGCAATTCGGATTCTGTATCATAGCTCAGAAAAATCATCTTCTTTGGCAAGTAATCTGTCCACCCAGATTCTCTGACAGTGCATCCCACTGAGAATCCTTAAACACCACCAACTTACCACACTCCCAGAAAATATGCTCCCAGTTACCTCCTTTTCCCTGTCACACCTCCAAAATTTGATATCTACCTGCAGAAACATTCTTTAAAGTCTAAATACAAAAAAACAGTGCACCAGGGTGACACACAATAGCGTCTAATAGTACAAAAATAAAAAAGTGAACAGAGGTAAGCGCTTTCACAACAGTAGTTGCTTCATCAGACAAAGTTAAAATGCACTTCAGCTCTTAAATAACAGCTTGGTCATCAATTAAGCAGAATCAGTGATGTCACAATTAACTACTATTTAAAGAGACAGCAAAAAAATATATTAAGAGACAGCAAAAAAATATATATACATCTCTATTTTAAAACATATTATCTTAAAACTGTGAATATAAAATATATAAATGTAGATATTTCTAGTAGACCACTAAAAACCTTTTATAAACATAAGAAGTATATATATATATATATATATATATATATAATTTATATATATCACCATAAAAAATGTTAAGAATAAAATAAAACATGTTAAAATAAATCAATGCTTAAGATGTCATGCTTTTAAAAAAGGGATTAAAGAAGTCCCATTAAGCCCTGGATAGCGTTCAGCATCAAGTTTTAAAATCCATCTTTGCACATGGCTTTCTGTAACATTTTCAATGTCTCCTCCTCTCAAATTTCTATGAAAATGTTGTAAAACAAAGAATTTAAAAGAATGGGAAGTCTGTACGCATAACATGATTAGCAAGGGCATTAGATTGTTTATTATTTCTAATATCACAAATGTGTTCTAGAATTCTGTCTTTTAATAGCCTGTTAGTTTTGCCCACATAAAATGCTGGGCATTGCTGACAGAAACTAAAATAAACAACATCTGTGGTTTTGCAGTCTGAATACTGTTTAGAATGTAAAGTAAAATGCCTAGTTGGATGTGTATATGTACTTTTGTTAAAAATATGGGGACAGGCACTACAAGTTCTACAGGGAAAAGTACCCTGTCTAACATATTTACTTGTGCCTTTATATGTATATCTATTGCACAAGTGCTGCTTCAGTGACTTGTTGTTTCTAAAACTAAAATGAGGGGTACTTCCAATTATACCAACCAGATTAGGAACATCTTGTAGTAAATGCCAGTGTCTCCTAATAATGTCGGTATATTGATTAATGTTACTAGCAAATTGAAAAACAATTCTAAAAACATCATTGCCAGAAGATTCAGTGTCTATATTACCACTATTAGTACTAGAATGAAAGTACGGTCTACATCTAGTGTGTCTCTGTTGCCAAGCATTAGAAATAGTTTGATCAATATCCCCTGCTTGATATCCCCTTTCCAAAAATTCTGTTTTTAGTTTTTTGAGAGCAGTAACTGCATCTTCGTCATTGTCATGTAATCTTAAAGTTCTAAAAACTTGGCCCTTAAGTACATTCCTGGGTATATGCCTAGGATACATACTGGATTTATGTAATACTGTATTCTTTCTGGTGGGTTTAAAATAGATATTGCTGCTTAAATGATTAGAGCAGAACTTAGTGATATGTACGTCAAGAAAATTAATATCTGTTGCAGAAATCTGGTATGAAAATTTCAAAAAGTTAGTAGTATTATGTAAATATTCTACAAAGGATACAAAGTCAGTACCATCACCTTTCCATAGCAAAAAGACATCATCCACAAAATGTACATACCACAATACTTGTCCTAAGAATGGATTATTTACAGAAAGTATGTTTGTCTCTTCCCAGCAAACTAAAGCCAGATTGACATAGCTGTTTGCACATGGTGTCCCCATCGCTACGCCAACTTTTTGCAAAAAGAACTGATCTTGAAAAACAACAATATTGTTTTCTAGTATGATTTCTAATAAGCTACATATTTGTTGAGTTTTAGTGTTGGTAAAACATTTATTAGTCGTTAGAAATTCTCTTATCATTTCAATACCCCAACAATTAGGTATGCTAGTAAAAAGAGATTCTATGTCCATGGTAACAAGGACAAACTCTGTATCTTCTGTTATACTCTCCATTCTGTTATGCAGTCTTTCTAGGAACATCTTAGTATCCCTAAGTATTGTGTGACAATTCTCTAATAGGCCATGTAGATTACCTTCAACATATATGGAAAGGGGTTCAGTACACCAACCAGCTCCAGAGACTATGGGTCGCATTGGTGGAGTAGAGAGCTTCAAACAGCTATGCCAATCTTGCTTTAGTTTGCTGGGAAGAGACAAACATACTTTCTGTAAATAATCCATTCTTAGGACAAGTATTGTGGTATGTACATTTTGTAGATGATGTCTTTTTGCTATGGAAAGGTGATGGTACTGACTTTGTATCCTTTGTAGAATATTTACATAATACTTTTTGAAATTTTCATACCAGATTTCTGCAACAGATATTAATTTTCTTGACGTACATATCACTAAGTTCTGCTCTAATCATTTAAGCAGCAATATCTATTTTAAACCCACCAGAAAGAATACAGTATTACATAAATCCAGTATGCATCCTAGGCATATACCCAGGAATGTACTTAAGGGCCAAGTTTTTAGAACTTTAAGATTACATGACAATGACGAAGATGCAGTTACTGCTCTCAAAAAACTAAAAACAGAATTTTTGGAAAGGGGATATCAAGCAGGGGATATTGATCAAACTATTTCTGATGCTTGGCAACAGAGACACACTAGATGTAGACCGTACTTTCATTCTAGTACTAATAGTGGTAATATAGACACTGAATCTTCTGGCAATAATGTTTTTAGAATTGTTTTTCAATTTGCTAGTAACATTAATCAATATACCGACATTATTAGGAGACACTGGCATTTACTACAAGATGTTCCTAATCTGGTTGGTATAATTGGAAGTACCCCTCATTTTAGTTTTAGAAACAACAAGTCACTGAAGCAGCACTTGTGCAATAGATATACATATAAAAGCACAAGTAAATATGTTAGACAGGGTACTTTTCCCTGTAGAACTTGTAGCGCCTGTCCCCATATTTTTAACAAAAGTACATATACACATCCAACTAGGCATTTTACTTTACATTTTAAACAGTATTCAGACTGCAAAACCACAGATGTTGTTTATTTTAGTTTCTGTCAGCAATGCCCAGCATTTTATGTGGGCAAAACTAACAGGCTATTAAAAGACAGAATTCTAGAACACATTTGTGATATTAGAAATAATAAACAATCTAATGCCTTTGCTAATCATGTTATGCATACAGACGCTTCCCATTCTTTTAAATTCTTTGTTTTACAACATTTTCATAGAAATTTGAGAGGAGGAGACATTGAAAATGTTACAGAAAGCCATGAGCAAAGATGGATTTTAAAATTTGGTGCTGAACACTATCCAGGACTTAATGGGACTTCTTCTTTAATCCCTTTTTTAAAAGCAAGACGTCTTAAGCATTGATTTATTTTAACATGTTTTATTTTATTCTTAACATTTTTTACGGTGATATATATAAATTATATATATATATATATATATATATATATATATATATATATATATAATATACATATACTTCTTATGTTTATAAAAGGTTTTTAGTGGTCTACTAGAAATATCTACATTTATATATTTTATATTCACTGTTTTAAGATAATATGTTTTAAAATAGAGATGCATATATATATATTTTTTTTTTGCTGTCTCTTTAAATAGTAGCTAATTGTGACATCACTGATTCTGCTTAATTGATGACTAAGCTGTTATTTAAGAGCTGAAGCGCATTTTAACTTTGTCTGATGAAGCAACTATTGTTGTGAAAGCGCTTACCTCTGTTCAGTTTATTTTTGTACTATCAAACGCTATTGTGTGTCACCCTGGTGCACTGTTTTTTTGTATTTATTCCCATTTTTTGCACCTTGGTCTTACCCGCAGCCATTTCTTTGTTTGTTTTATTCTTTAAAGTCTACTTGGCGTATATCTATGTAAACATTGCCAAACAAAAATCCTAAATCTAGATTTTGTTGCGTATTTAGGAGACATACATACATCCTCCCATTGTTTCATTGTGAATTGACTATCCAGTCTCTTTTCCCAATCCTTTTTAACCTCCTCTGATTGATTCTTATATTTATCACGCAATATTTTATATGCTCTACTAATTATTCTTTTTTATTGACAGGTTCTGTCCTAAATTCTAGTAAAAACTTCACCAGTGTTGGTCTTTTATTTAAGACCACCATATTTATTTCTCTTTGCCTTTACTCTAATATTAATCCTTGCTAGGGAAGGCAATCTCTAACCTGCAGTCCAAATAAATTGTTGGCGCCTTCCCATTCTGTCATCTTTTCCTCTCTAGTTATTAGCTCTGAATACCTTGGTTCCTTTGCCAGTTTTCTTCAATAAATTCCAGCCCCCTGTTGACTAACCCTAATTGCAGTCTTTCCTATTATCAGAATTTCTTTTCTCAGCAAACATCCCTCCCTCATGGAAATATTAAAACCAAATAAAGAGCCCAAGCTTTGCACATCATACAGGCCAATTTCTTTGCTTAACATTGATTACAAGATATTCATGTCTATCTTAGCAGACAGATTAAATGATATCCATTGAATATTAATTCATGAAGACCAAACTGGGTTTATCAAAAACAGAAAGGTACAAGACAATGTAATTAAATTACTGTCCTTAATAGACTTCGCAAACAAGAAAAAAATGAGCTTTCTATTTTAAGCCTTGATATAGATAAAGCTTTCGACTCCCTAAGTTGGCCATATCTGTTTAAAGCTCTGCAAAAATACAATTTCGCCCCAAACTTTATATGATTAAAAAAACTATATGAAAAGTCCATAGCCTATGTAAAGATTGGATCTTATCTATCTAGCCCATTCAAAATATTATGGGGTACTAAACAGTGGTGCCCCCTCCCCTTTACTCTTTGCCCTGGCTATTGAGCCTCTTGCAAATTATGTTAGAAATAATGACAGTGTTAAAGGATATAAAGTGTCAGACAAATTATCCCCCAAGATTCAACTGTTTGCTGATGGCCTACTAATAACTTATAACGATATTGAAAATTCAGTAGATCACCTATTACATAATCTCGACTTCTTTGCAAACATCTTTGGTCAAAAAAATTTAATCACAACAAAACTCAGGCACTTCTTGTGAACAAAAATTTTACTATGAAACTTAGATCAAAAAGACTCATAAACTGGGAGGGCATGCATATTAAATATATAGGTATCATTATTGGATTTAATTATAAAAAAAATCACTTGCATCTAATTACCAATGACTTACAAACTCAATTACTAGTCTAAGTGACAGTTGGAACAGACTTGTCTTCATATTTGAAAACAGACTGACTTTAATTAAAATGATACTGTTATTGGCCAAGCTCTAATAATTCCTCCACCTGTCAAAATTAAACAGAAAATTAATAACTTATTACTCAACTTCCTTTGCTATCCCAAAAAAACAAGAATTTCCGGCACACCACAAGCTCAGATGAAATAGGTATATGGTTTCCAAATATTGATTTTTATTTAAATTCTGCATTTATTAACATAGTGTTGCTTTGGAATAAATTCTTCTTTTACATCATATTGGAAATCAGTACATAAAACCATATTTCTAAATAGTAATAGGACATTGCTTGAACCATATACTCAAATACATACAAATATCTTTTTATGGATTTTAAAAATATACATTCAAAGTGAAAGGTCAAAACTTGTTCTCAGACCTCTTATAAACCAAATATTGCTGCTGTTTAAAAAGCTTATGTTTTCTAATGAATTAAGAATTTATTAATTATGTTTCCTATTGCCTACACAAATGAATGCTTGATATATTTTGATACTCAGAAAATGTTAGAATTTAAGAAGAGCTTTTCTCCCCGGGCCTCCACTAAAAAAGGGCTTTTGCTCAGATGGACTATTCCAGTTAACAAATATCAAATAAATAAATATTTTATTGGAATCAATTTCTCTCCGTTAATAAAATAAGTTCTGCAGACTACTTGATCAGCAGATATAGTCTGCAAAACTGCAATTAGCTGGACATCCAAACTTGTAAGGATTTTATACATACTAAGCTCGTACCTTCATTAGAGGCATACAATAAGAGTAACTTAAAAATCTTGGATTTTATCGCAACAATTATTAATAAGTCACCCAAGAACACTTCATACATATCTGTTGTTTAAAAAATTCTCAGAAATTATTTTAGCAAAACAGATGTTTCTTTTTGGAATCATTCAACTGAAGTTAATAGACAAGTATTCTCAGAAAAAGATAAAAAAAACTTTTGTTTACAGTCGGTGAAGAAATCCACATCTTCCCTGTTCTGGTGTGTATACACATGGAAATTTTTACAGAGATGTTTTTTCACCCCACATAGACTAGCAATAATGTACAAGAAAGATGAAATGAAATGCTGGAGCTGTTGACACCCTGATGCTGACTGCATACATATGGTTGTTAATTGCAAAATAATTTCTCCATTTTGGTTAGACTTTAAATATCTTTGTAAAGCTCTATGGAATGACAACTGTATAATTTCTGACTCCCATATCCTTTACATGTTCCTCTTCCTGAAGTCATATCTAAAAACCAAACATTCTTACTATGGTCTATTCTCTCTATAACAAGGAAAATTGTTACTTCTTCTCTTTCGGCTGTCCCTGTTAGGGATCCCCACAGCGGATCATCTGTATCCAGTTCTTCCTTTCCTCTGCATCTTGCTCTGTCACACCAACCACCTGCATGTCCTCTCTCACCCCATCCATGAACCTTATATTAGGCTTTCTTCTTTTCCTCTTACCTGGCAGCTCCCTCCTTAGCATCCTTTTTCCAATATACCCAGCATCCTTCCTCAGCACATGTCCAAACCAATACAATCTCGCCTCTCTGGCTTTCTCTCCAAACCGTCCGACCTGAGCCTCTAATATACTGATTCCTAATCCTGTCCATCCTCATCACACCCAGTGCAAATCTTAACATCTTTAATTCTGCCACATCCAGCTCTGACTCCTGCCTTTTTGTCAATGCCACCATCTCCAACCCATATAACATAGCTGGTCTCACTACCCTCTTGTAGACCTTCCCTTTCACTCTTACTGGTACCCTTCTGTCACACATCACTCCTGACACTCTTCTCCACCCAGCCTGTACTCTCTTCTTCGCCTCTCTTTCACACTCACTGTTACTCTGATCTGTTGATCCCAAGTACTTAAACTCATCCACCTTCATCATCTCTACTCCCTGCATCCTCACCATTCCTCTATCCTCCCTCTCATTCACACACACACATATTCTGTCTTAGTCCTGCTGACCTTCATTCCTCTCCTCTCTAGAGGACATCTTCACCTGTCCAGGGTCTCCTCAACCTGGTCCCTACTCTCACTACAGATCCCAATGTCATCTGCAAACATCATAGTCCACGGGGCCTCCTGTCTGATCTCCGTCAACCTGTCCATCACCTTTGCAAATAAGAAAGGGCACAGAGCTGATCCTTGATGTAGTCCCACCTCCACCTTAAATGCATCTGTCACTCCCATCGCAGACCTCACCACTGTCACACTACCCTTGTACATATCCTGTACCATTCTTACATACTTCTCTGCCACTCCCGACTTCCTCATGCAATACCACAACTCCTCTCTAGGCACCATGTCATATACTTTCTCTAAGTCCACAAAGACACAATGCAACTCCTTCTGACCTCCTCTATATTTCTTCTTCATTACTCTCAAAGCAAACATTGCATCTGTAGTACTCTTTCCTGGCATGAAACCATACTGCTGATCACTAATCATCACCTCCCTTCTTAACCTAGCTTCCACTGCTCTTTCCCATAACTTCAAGCTGTGACTGATCAATTTTATCCCTCTGTAGTTACTACAGCTCTGCACATCACCCTTATTCTTAAAAATAGGCACCAAAACACTTTTTCTCCAGTCCTCAGGCATCCCCTGACTTTTCAAGATTTCATTAAACAACCTAGTTAAAAACTCCACTGCCATTTCTTCTAAGCACATCCATGCTTCCACTGGTATCTCATCTGGACCAACAACCTTTCCATTCTTCATCCTCTTCATAGCTGTCCTTGCTTCCGCTTTGCTAATCTGTTTCACTTCCTGATTCACTATCCCCACATCATCCAACCTTCTCTCTCTCATTTCCTTCATTCATCAGCCCCTCAAAGTACTCTTTCCATCTGCCCAACACACACTCCTCGCTTGTGAGTACATTTTACTCTATCCTTTATCACCCTTACCTGTTGCACATCTTTCCCAACTCGGTCCCTCTGTCTAGCCAATCAGTACAGGTCCTTTTCTCCCTCTTTAGTGTCCACCCTTTCATACAAGTCTCCATATGCCTTATCCTTAGTCTTCGCCACCTCTCTCTTTGTCATGTACCTCATCTCCTTATACGCCTATCTACTTTCTTCATCTTTCTGACAATCCCACTTCTTCTTCGCCAGCCTCTTCCTCTGTATACTCTCCTGTACTTCCTCATTCCACCACCAGGTCTCCTTGTCCTCCTTCATCTGTCCAGATATCACACCAAGCACCTTTCTAGCTGTCTCCCTTACCAGCTCTGCTGTAGTTACCCAGCTATTCGGTAACTCTTCACTGTCCCCCAGTACCTGTCTTAAATCTTCCCTGAACTCCACCTCACAATCACCCTTTTTTAACTTCCACCATTTGAATCCTGGCACTGGTCTCACACTCCTCCTCCTCTTCTTGATCACCAAGGTCATCCTACAGACCACAATTCTATGCTGCCTAACTACACTTTCCCCGGTCAGCACTTTACAGTCTCCAATCCCCTTCAGACTGACCCTCCTGCATAGGATATAATCCACCTGTGTGCATCTTCCTCCACTGTATGGCACTCTATGCTCCTCCCTCTTTTTAACATACGTATTCACCACAGCCATGTCCATCCTTTTCGCAAAATCCACAACCATCTGACCTTCTGCATTCCTCTCCTTAACACCATACCCACCCATCATTTCCTCATCCTCTCTGTTCCCTTCCCCAACATGCCCACTGAAATCTGCTCCAATCACCAATCTCTCACCCTTGGGTTCACTCACCACCACTTCATCCAACTCGCTCCAAAGTTTTCTCTCTCATCCATCGCACACCCAACTTGCGGAGCATATGTACTAACAACATTCATCATTACACCATCAATTTCCAGCTTCATAAACATCACTCTGTCCGACACTCTTTTCACCTCCAAAACACTCTTAGCATACTGTTCCTTCAGGATAACCCCTATTCCATTTCTCCTCCTATCCACAACATGATAAAACAATTTGAACCCACCTCCTATACACATGGCCTTACTCCCCTTCCATCTGGATTCTTGCACGCACAATGTATCAACCTTCCTTCTCTCCATCATATCAGCTAGCTCTCTCCCTATAACAGTTATACTGCCAACACTCAAAGTTCCTACCCTCACTAATACACTCCTAACCTTTTTCCTCTCTTCCTGCCTTTGGGCATGCCTTTCCCCTCTTTTTCTCCTTTGGCCAACAGTAGCCCAATTTCCACCAGTACCCTGTTGGCTAACAGTACTGGTGGCGGTCATTGTTAACCCCAGCTTCGACTGATCTGGTATGGAAATATGAACTGTTGTCCACATATGTCATTTGGCAGAGGTTTTACACCAGATGCCATTCCTGTGTAACCCTCCCCATTTATCTGGGCTTGAGACAGGCACGAAGAAATGCATTGGCTTGTGCATCCCCAGTGGCTGGGTTAGCAAGGAAAATTGTTACTAAAAATTGGAAATCCCAATCTACTCATGTCTTTGAAGTTGAGTGTATTCATCTTGTGAAATACACTTGTAAGAATGAGATTGCTACTATAAAAACAAGGACTAACAACACAACTCATCACTTAATTGCTTGGACAAAATTGTCTAATCTGTTAGAGAAATATTAAGTGTTCTCCTATATATATTGCTTTTTTTAGTTGTTATGGACATTGTATATAGTTTGTTTTTACTTATTACTATACTGTTAAGTTATTGTGTTATAAAATGAATAAAAACATTTTGAAAAAAAAAAAGAATCCCCTTTCTCCATTCCCATGTTGGCTCAGTTCTTAGGACACTTTCCGCTACTTTATAGATATAATATTCTGTATGACTGTTATTCTCCTTAAAGGCCTGCATCCAAAATCCCAGTCTTGCCTTGCTTCTTGACCCTCCCCCCGTTTCATCATCATCCCTTTCCATTTTGAATTATAGTTTTCAGCTTGTGCTATGTATTAGGAGTCTTAACTGTGCAGCTCTGAAATGCTCTTTCAAATCGGGTGATCCCAATCCACCCTGTTCTACTGGAAGTATCAGCTTATCCCACTTGACTCTTGCCATCTTCCCCTCTTAGATAAAGTCCTTCAGCTCTTTATTAATTCCTATCCACAACTTCTCCTCTGGTTGATAAAATATGCCTGACCTGTGTGTAAGACCAGTGGGACTAAAAACATTTTAACTGCTTGCATCTTACTATCCATATCCATATAACAAAGCTTCCATTTTCTCACTTTTTGTATTATAGTTTTAGTCTCTTCACATTCTTAGCTGCCACATCAGAATCATATTTAATCCATACTCCTAAATACATCATTTTTTCATGTCCCCCATAAATATGGATATTGCCGAACCAATTCACATGTTGATGGTGCAGACTTTGCTGTTGAGAAATCTTTATTGTTCAATGAAGATCATGCAGTCTTGTTTTAAAAGAGGTCCTCAACAGTGAGTAGTTTGATCATATGTCTTTTCAGACACTTCTGTGGTCCCTCCACTTAGGGATCCCTTTCCTTACCTCCACCCCATGTCCTTTAATGTGTTTGAGTCCCTGCACCCAGAATAAGAGAGCCATGCTTCTTATTGATCTTCATTGCTGTCATATCACTCACTGTTGGTTTCTCATCTTGCAGTCAAACAAATGTGTCTGTGTTGCTTAAGAAATAAAATCTTTCAAGGTTTTCATTCATCAACAGATCTCCAGTAAGGGCCACCATGAACTCCAGCTGCTCTGCTCAGATTCAAAGCAAGGCAGTCCAAATGCACAAACACCATGTAATTTTGCCATTTGCCTTTAAAGGCATTCAAAGGCTGATGCCTAACCATTGATTGTATTACATGGAAGCTGTTTACTTCAGTGTGGGATACAGAAGGTTATCGTTTATATGACTGAAAGGTAATATGTCATGAGATACTAAAAAGGTCCATTCTAGTAGCAGTGTCTTGTCCCCTAACCTGGTACACTTTTCTCTAGCAAGAGGTTGATTGCTAGCTTTGTATCTTCATCCACTACTTGGCATGTGGACGTGAGAAATTATCTCTTTAACCTCTATTCTTGGGGCAAGGTCAGGGTATCATCTGCCTCCTTTGCTGCTCCTTTGAAGAGGGTACTTATGTTTGAAGATCAGAGGCATGAGTCTCATGTTTGGGGCAAAATCTAACCTCATTCAGTCTTCTGTTGCTTCCATTTATGAGATTGTCATAATATCGTTGAGAGTTAAGACTTAAAACATCACCCCTTGGTGTGGTCCTTTTGCACCTCCCCACTAACAGACTTTAAGGCTTTTTTAATGCTCAATTTGATAACATGCTCTGTCCCTTATGGAGATGGCTAAACAGATGTGCTAGAACACACTGCAGCATTCAGCAGAGGACCCAGGACTGAACCCTGTGGTACTCCTTGTCACTGGTCTGAAGTCGGATTTGGAGTCTGCTACTTTCACAGTGTGGGTTCTGTCAGTGAGCCAGTTGGCAACCCATCTTGTGACATAGGGATTTATACCTAGTTTAGTGAGTTTATCTATAATTCCAGAGTGGGGGATGGTGTCAAAAGTCTTGGAGAGATCTAAATAGGATGTGTGAGCCAACCTACCCTCGTCTATGGCTTTGGTGATTGCTTCAAATAAGTCTGTCAGGTTTAGGAGACAAGATCTGCCTTTTACAAACCCAAACTGGGTGGGGTCCAGAGTTTGGAGATTACCAATGTCTTTGTTTATAAGTTCCATGATGATACATTCCATGGTCTTGCAGACCACTCTTGTTAGGCTAATGGGGAGGTAGTTCCTGGGGTCCATGGTGGGCTCCCCCTTTGTGGAGGGGGAAAACCATCACTGTACGCCATTCAGTGGGCACAAAGCCTGAGTTGAGGCTATGATTGAACATTGTGCTTAGGTGGGGTGCCAGTTCATTCTGTTGTTAATGTAGAACGCAGCCTGGGATGTTGTCAGATCCCATGGATGCTGTGTTCTTGGCTTTGGAGAGTGTGGTTTTTACCTGTGCAGTCATAATTACAGGAACTTAAGTAAAGATTTGGAAAAAAAAATATTCAATCCTCCACAGCAGCACAACAAATGCCATAGGTATCAGGATTTCTTGGCTAGTAAAACTAAGTCACACTGACAAGCACCTGTCCTGTTGTTCCCTAATGCACTGCAGGACCATTACTCTCAAAATATCCATTGTTCTGCTAGCCTAGACTTCATTTTTCCTGAAAAAATGCTGTGTGCTGAGTAAACAGCATTTAGATTTTTTTACCTGTCTTTTTTTTCCTTTACCTGCATTTTAGATGCTTTTCTGTCATTTTTCAATTTTTTCCTGCCTCCTTGTTTGTCCTAGGCCCTACCTTATCGTTTAAAATGGAATGCTTATTCCCTAAATGGCCAAGAGGGAGGATAATTCCTCCTGCAGAAAGACACATTGTGTGTCTACTGCTTGGGGGATGTGCACAGTGCTATTTAAGTACCTGGAAGTTATGCAGACAACCTGCTGTCCATTGTAATGTCCCCACACAGCAGCAGACATACCTGTGGTGACCAAGACTGTGGTTATAGGCAACTGATAGGAATTCCCTATGGTAAAAATAAGGATTCTCATCTACTACTGAGAGTGCTCTCTGTAGGATTGGAATATGTTGATTTGATGATAACAAAGGGTCTGAATCCTGAGATCACTGGACCCTCAGTGTCTACTGCTGCACACTCATAGACTCTGATGGGCATCACCACTGGAATGGATGCTGTCATTATCCCCATGATTTCAAACACAAGTGAGCTGAAAACTTGGAAGAGGTGATCTTAGAGGCAATGGTATCAGATATATTGGTAGATATGCCCAAAAATTAATTGTATCTAGACTGTAGCTGATGAATGTGAGAAGCTGAGAAAGAGTTAGCTGCAATGTACCAACATTGTCTGTAACCCTAGAGAATGGAACAGTTTGATTAGTGACCACCTGAGGTATTTAAATCCTGATATGATGGAGCAACTAGGAAACAGTCATCCAAATACGGAAAGATCTTGGCTATCTGCAACCTCTGGTGAGCCAGCTAAATTTTATGATGCAGGCTTTCTGCAGTGTTACAGAGGTAACTGTCAAAGCATGTGCCTGACAGCATGCATCAGAGTATGTGTTGTATGGATTAGCTTATTTGTCTCCCAAACAACATTGCTTTTCTTTTTTGTATTTAAGAATAACATGTATATCATTTAGCCAAGTCTCAAGGTGGGGAAGATCACATTCTAGCAATTTTTTAAATTATTGCATGTGAGGAATATGATCTATAAATAAACACAATGTCTGCTTGTAAAACTATTAAAAGAGCAAGGAGGTCATTGTGAAATCTGTTAATAAATATAAAAAAGGAGCTGATATGAAAGAGTTACTCCTACCCTGACATAGAAGTATCCATTAGACAGAAAGTTGAAGTAATCAATATTCAAGAAAGCAACTTGCCTCAGATGGACCCATCCTACAACTACTGGATGGCATGGTGCATTTCACTGGTTATCTTGCCCAAAAGCTACCATATGCATAATATAGTAAAGGTGATGAATGCATAAACATGTTTCTTCAGCCTGTCCATCTCACTTATCTTTTATCTGGGGGTGGACAATTGAGCACTTGGGAGATGGAGCCTTCCTAAGAGCTATGGCCAAGACCAAGGTGTCTCAAACTAAAAAGCCCACTATCTGTGGAGCCAGATGATGTGGTCAGCTTTTTTGTTGAAAGGAAACTCCATGTGAAGGTTTTTCCAAGCCTCTTTGATTAAATTCTTTAGGAAGTCATCCACCAGTGATGATTGCTAAATAAACCTGTAAGCTTTGTGGAGTCTCCTATCAGGGAGAATAATGGTCTTATGGGCCATTTCTGTCTATTGCTGCATCAGTTCCAAATATGCTTCAAGCTTGGAATAATCTGTGTGGCAAGTGGGGGATTTAGCATCTTTCTCACCATTCATATCTTTTATGGAAGGCTCCAGAGAAGAGTCTTAATGTTTACATTTAAACTGAGCCCTTCTTTGCCTCTGGAGGAGGAGAGTCTAAAGTAGAGGAAGAGGCTCTTCTTTGAGTAAAACATACTAGTGGAAAGCCCCAGAGTCTCTCTGACCTGCTGTGCTGGGACATGTTGGAAGGCAAAAGACACAGGAGCAGGCTGTCCTAGCACTAAAGATGCCACCACTGGGACCAAACGTATTGTCCTGTTAGGAAACACTACATGGATGGTGTGTGTTGAAGAACTACCTCATTGCTGAAAGACTTGGGGATGGGTAGATCAGAACTGATAATGACCACAAAAGGGGCAACATTGCTTTTGCTACTATGAGAGTCATTGACACAATTGATAGCTAGGAAATACCTTATGCTATGAGCATTATTAACATCCTATACTCCACTTGCATCAACACTGTAGTAAATGGCACAGTAGTGGCCCCTACATCAGAATTTACACTGCCAGGGAAGGGGCCAGCATCTTTGGGACCAGCTATAAGAAATGTGCTACCAGTGAAAAAATAACTGGAGATGATGGCTGTGGTGAAAAGACCAATAATGATTCTCAGGCCCAAATACTTTCACAAGGAAAGGGGTACTGGAACAGCTTACCCAAGACCTCAGCAAAGCTTTTGCTAATTTGCCATTGTAAATGCCATGAAAAGCAGAAGGATGATCTAAATGCAACTAACCTTGAACTTATAGATACAAAGAAGTGAGAGCAGTCATTCTTACACTGTTAACCTTCTAAGTCTTTCTCAGGACATGATCACCAGCCACTCAGGCAACATAGCAGTGGTTTGGTGGCCCAGCAGACATGGGGGGAATATGATGTTCATCATTAGATCACTGTTGCAGTAGCCTAAACTATATGGGACATCCTGAAAATGATTGGACCAGCTGGACTGTACAGCTTGAGAGAGCAGTATGAAATGAGAGCTAGGGTGCCCAAACTTCAGAACTTTCTTGCTGTTGAAATGTACTCCTCCCTGCAGGCTTTGAGTGATCAATGGTCAGCTAGCTCTTCACCAAGACTGTGTAGATAAGTATCCCATTGGGGAATACCTTCCACTTCATCATTTTTGTGAAGAAAATATGTTCTTTTCTGTTAGAAATATTTGCTAGAGGCTACAACTATTGTTTCTTGTCGCAATAAATAAATAAATAATACATGACAGCTGACATATTTTGGCTGCCTTTCAAATTATTTTTTTGAGAAAAAAATTTACTTTTCAGTGAAAACTTGTGAATAGGGGCTAGGAATTTGTAGTTTTGAGTACTGTCATTAAAAAGTTTAAGCTCAAAAAAGCAGCTCCAGTGGCATAGTAGAATAAAGTCTTTACTATGACCGAGACACTCCTGGTTCTGCTTCCCCATCATTGGTGTGAGGATGCTTGTTGATTACTCTCCCTAAGAGGAGGCATGTTCCATAGAGTAGAGTAGTCCTCAGATGTGGTCAACGAACAAGGGTGGGGAGGGGAAATTTAAGTGGATGAGGCATATAGAAAAAAATGTCCCAGACAGAGTCAAAGATAGCTGAGACCCAAGCTGCCCTTAGAATTCACAACCAGCCCAAGCAATTCTGGAGCAAGTCCAGCAGGGATAGCACCCTAGTTGGTTATCCCAGCATAGATATGTGGCACTGGAGTCCAGTCTGGTAAGAAGGATGTGAAGGGGTGAACCAAAACAAATTTTTAACCTCAAAACTTTCTTTTTTCAACCGGGTTGTTTCACTGACTCCTAAACTCTGCTACTCTCTTGTCAGACATCACTTTGATAGACAGACAGTCCTGAATCTCTGTGGGGATTCCCTTATTATTTATCATATTTTATGAGGAAAATGTTATTTTTCTGTCAAAATGTGTTAGGGACATGTGTAGCGTGTTTGATGGTTGTCATTGAAATCATTACCTCAGAACTTAACTTTTTTGTAAGAAGATAAGACAGACTCTTCAAGGACTCATTAGCTGTTTGCCAGATTTCTTTTACAGTAGTCAGGTGGTCCTGGGTCCTAGTGAGGATTCCTTTATAATTTCTGTGAGGAAAAGTGTTGTTAATACATAGACACACAGCATACATAAAAATATCTCAAGCACAGGCATCGATGCCCTTCTAGTCTGCCAGTATACCAGAACAATTGTTCCCATAATAAGTGTCATGGCTGTTCTTAAAATATGTAAAGTAGTGCTTGCTTTAATTTAATTTAGTAGTCTGTTCCATGATGCACCAGTTGCTGTCAAAAAACCATTTAGTACACATCATCCTACAGAATCTTCTACATAGGTTGTCTGATGATTCTTAGTATGTTTTGATAACTCCAAACATTCTCAGAGTAATTGTCTCCAAATACCTTAGATATTTGAATAAGATCTCCTCTTAAATATCTGCATGGCTGGGACTAGTGTGTGTGGTGGTTGTCACTAAATATTTTATCTTAGAACTTATCTGTCAGTTGTAGATAAGACCAGCTTCAGAGGCTCCACTAATCACTTGTATGACAGCTTTTCCTGCAATAACATGGATCTGGGTCCTGGTAACTCGATCATTCCTACTTTGAGCTGCAAGAAAAGAAGAATTCAGTTAGAAAAAACAAGTCATTACAATTATTTTTGTTCCTTTGTACACATTATGTCAATACGATTTTTGTTTTATTCATTTATTTTGACATTACATAGATTGCTCAAGTCTTGCCTTTCCTGAAATATCACTCCTCTTGGACATTTTTCTCTATGTATTCTTCCCACAGATTCCATTTATTTCTATATAGTTTACTCCTTCCCTTTTCTAAAGATCCATACTACAGTTCTTGTATCTCCTTAACAAAATTCAACAGGTCTTTTGCGATTGGTTTTGCCTTTCATGTCTATTTCCTAGTAATTGCTTGTTTAGTAGCTAACAGCATTAAACTTATTAGGGCCTCACTGTGCCTAAGCAAATCGGTTTCCAAGCTGAAAAGAATAATTTCCTTTGTTAAAACAATTTGCTCCCCACCAATCCTGCCAAAGTACTACCCTGTAGGACATTTTGCAAATTCCTGTAGTATAGCCACCACAGCTTTTTCTTAAGATGCTGGTACAACCTCTTTTTAAAATATTCTTAAACAAAACATTTTAAATCGTTATCACTTTTCCCTCGTAACTTCAAAATTTCCACAGAAATACAATATATATATACCTGGAAACTTCCCTGTTAACTGATTATACATCACTATTTTTATCTTGTCTTCTCGTTCCTCAGGTCTCATTTTTCTCTAATCTTGACATATTTAAGTCTTCCATAAATGTTTTTGTTTCTTCTCTAGGTTCCTCTATTCCTCTGTTCTATAAAGATTTTCATAGACTTTCAAAAATATCTATAATCTGTATTGGATCACTGGTGATTTTTCTAGTCATAGAATCTCATTTTGATAACACGCCTTTCTATTTTGTATTGCCTATGTCACTTTTCTAATAGTTGTTGTGTTCCAAGGTTATCAAAAAATACTTGACTGACAGCAACCTTTCGAAACTCATGTGTATGATTTGAATATTCTCTTATTTTTCCTTTAGCATTCATCAATTACTTCTCTTCTTGATCTGCAAGATTCTCCTTCATCTGCAATACTTAAACATTTGTTAAGTCCTCTAAATAATTTTTATTACTTCTTTCCCATGTGTCTTTCTCTTTTAAACAATACTTGTAAATTTAATTTTTATTTTATCCCAGTTCTCATCTAGTCCTTATAAACAAAATTCATACATTTCCTATTAACTCTTTTTTTAATCATCTTTATTGAAATATCACTTATGACATTGGCAATCATAAATATATTTAAATGGAAACAAACTATATTGACATATTCTCAGTTATAAACATTATACCTCATATATAATCTTCTATACAGTCATTGTCAATCTAGAATTATATAGTTTACTCAGTTCATGTCTTCCCGTAAACCTCATTCCTCCCCCAAAACATTATTCTGCATGCATTGTTCCCACACTTCCCATTTCTTTTCTATGTAATTTGCTCCTGTCTTTTTCTAAAATCCCACTTGCAGTTCTTTTATCTCTGTTACAATATTCGCTACTTCAAATACAGTTGCTTTAGACTTTGATTTCCATTTTCAGTAATTTATTTTTTTGACAGACACCACAGTTGAACTTAGCAAGGCCTTACTATGTCTAGGCAACTCAGATCCTGTATCATAGCTAAAACAATAAATCTGATGTTGTAAATCTTTGTTTATTCATTATCATTAGGACCTCGGTTCCATCCTTGGAACCGATACAGCCATTTCCAAGCTTGCACCAGCCAAAAACTCTCAGCTAAGACCTACCCATAATGCCCCTCTCCTAGTTACTTCAGCTCTCGTTTGCCGCGTTCCTAGTCAGACGTGCTAACCATTTCTCTCAAAGCTAAGTAGAAAATTGTTAATTTTAAGACAGTTTCTCTTCAAAATTATTTAATTTTTAGTCGTTAGCCTTTTCTCACTATTGCCTATAACCTAAGCCTATTTCCTACCCTTTTTCTTGGTAATTTAATGTTTTACTTTTATTGGTACTGCCCCTCTCTCCTGTCTTTGACAGGCCTTTCCTTTTTACTAGTGGTATTTTTTTTTAAATAACATCATTGGTATTTTCTCCCTTAATTTTTCTATAGGATAGCCTTGTTGCCTTACTATGTCAGACAAAGCTAAGTTGGGATTTAAAGTGTGACAAGTGTGGACGTAAGATGCCTAACTCAGATATACATGTTCGTTGTGTCTACTGTTTGGGCGTGGACCATATTAAAGCTGACTGTGACATTTGTGCTAGTCTTAGTAATTGTACACTAGCAGAATGTAAAAATAAACTTATCTTAAAAAGACACCTTTTTCAGAAGCTCTATCTGGGTCAGAGGTCTCACCCCCTCCAAAGACCAAATAACATAAAGAAAAATGGATTACTCAAGACACCTTTTTCAGAGGCTCTATCTGGGTCAGAGGTCTCACCCCCTCCAAAGACCAAAAAACATAAGGAAAAATGGATTATTCATGACACCTTTTTTCGGAGGCTCTATCTGGGTCAGAGGTCTCACCCCCTCCAAAAACAAAAAAAAAAACATAAAGACAAATGGATTCATTCGATTCCTGCATCTTCATCAGTTACAGAACTGAGTTGGCTCTGTGCTTCACCAGCGCCCTCGGCGCAGACCTCTTCGGCACCAGACTCTGTGTCTTCTCCCTAGGTGCTGTCCATGATATTCACCCCTATTTCGGTTCCAACCTCGGCGCCACTGACTTTGGTGCCGTCCTTGTATCCGACATCAGCTCCGATGACTGTACCTGCTTTGGCGCCATTCCCAGCCATGGTGCCAACAGTTCCTTTGGCTCCATCAGCTCCAAAACTTGAATACCTGCCAAGGACAAGATACTTTCACTCCGGTGCATACAGTCTCTGTTCCGACAGCAGTGTTTTCCCTGTTGGCACTGCATTGGCTCTGGTGGAACTGATGCTTTCTCAAAGCAGTGCTTGAACCTTCCATACCTTGGTACCTAGCCCGGCGCCTATTTTCTTACTGGTGCCATCTATGTCCATGGCTCTGAAGGTTTCCAGTTCTCTCAGAGTTCCTCACCTGGAGGTGGGCTCCTCACGGTGAGGTATGACCACGGTTCTAAGGTTGTCCTTCCCGGTTCCAGACTCCCATCCCTCCTCAGGTGGGCCTGCTGTACAGGTAGTGGATTCGTAGTCAGCACCAATGACATCAGTATCAGAACCCTCCCCTAGCATGCACCTCTCCCAACCCTCTATTTTGGGAACCTGGGCACGGGAGTCACAAGAACTCTCTTTGAAGGGAACCCCTTCTCCGGAGTCCTCAGAAGATCCCACTGGGGAGCCACCCCAGAAGAAATGGTGCAAGAGGAAGCACCTTGATTCACCTGAGGAATCCATCACTGAAGTCACTGATTGTGATGAGGGGGAAAGGCCTCCATGGTCTTCCCCAGATGACATCTCAATCTGAGACATTCTCGAAATCCTCAAGCAGTGGGGAGACTGGAAGTTCTATAACCTTTCTTCTGAGGAATTTGCGTTCCTGCAGACCTTCCATGCTCAGCCATCTACTTCCTGGGTGACTCCACCGGCAGATGACCTTGTTAAAATCTTTGTGCAGCATGCCTGGAAGGCCCTGAACAATGTAGAACCTGTCCTTCAGAGGCCAGACAAAAAATTTTATCTACACCTGAAGACAGCCCCACTGGTCCTAGCAGTTGACAGTTGATTCTATGGTCGTGGCAGTGGCCACCAAGATAGAACTGGCAGAAGATAGTTCCACTGTCCATTCTCCAAACAGAGAGTCCTGGACCATGGACAGACTAGGGAAATGGACCTATGCTTCAGTGACATTTGCCATTTGGTTGCTGTTCTATCTGGCACACTTTACTCACCTGCAAAGAGACCTAATTTTCAAAATGTCTCCCTCTTTGGTGGGGTACTGCCTGATGAGGTGTGTGATACTATCACCTCACAGCTATCTACCCTTGAATCCATCTCAAACTCCTCCATGCATTTGATATCTCACTCCACCGAGGGGGCAGCTCGAGTTGCCGTATCAGGCGTTGTCATGAGACGTAGTGCTTGGATGCGGTTGTGTGACTTCGCAGACCCCTTTAAATCTTCCTTCGTCAATGCACCTGTCGACGAATCTGCACTTTTTGGACTCAAAGTACGAGACACACTTACATGTAGTGAGAAAGATGGAAAGACCTTGTCTGCTGTGGGCATATGCCTTTCCAACCCTTAGAGGTCCTACTCCAGGAACTGGAAGGGAGGAAAAATGTGGTTCAAGAAATCCCAAGGACCTTTTCATGACACTCGTGGTGAACAATCCTCCCAGGGCAGAGAGGGCAACTATTACGGAAGACGTCCCTTTCAGGGTAGAGGGGGTCCGCATAACCAGGGTGCTAGAGATTCTTTCTCCAGCAGACCCTACCAGTGCTCCTGAGCAGCGGCCCAATTGCTTTCCTCTGGAATCAGCCAGGGGTCGTTTTTCTCTGCATCTACCAGCCTGGGATCTTACTACCGATGTTTGGATGCAGAGAGTAGTATCCAGAGGCTACCAAATACCATTCGATTTAACTCCCATCCCCAAGGCACCACCCAATCAGAGGGAATTAGCAGCCTTAGAAATAGAAAAGCTGCAAAGGAAAAGAGTCATCCAACCAGTACCACCAGACCAGACAAGATACAGGTTTTACTTGAGGTTCTTTTTAGTGCCAAAAAAGACAGGAGACTGGAGACCAAGCCTGGATCTCAGCCTATTGAACAAATTTATCAGACTTCAAAATTTCCAGATGGTCAAGATACAGTCCATTCTTCCCTTCCTAGGGAGGGATAACTGGATGTTCTCTATAGACCTTTCAGGACACTTACTACCACATAAAGATGGGAGCCAATCACTACCAGTTCAGGGCACTCCCATTCGGTCTCTCAACAGCCCCTTGAGTGTTCACCAAATCTATGGCAGTTGTGGTAGCTCATCTTCGACTACAAGGATTTCAGGTGTTTCCCTATCTAGATGATTGGCTCCTTACCACTCCAACCAGGAATCTTCTTACACTCAAGGTCTTGCTCTCTGCTTGGGGATTACAATCAACAAGGACAAATCTCAATGTTTCCAATGAAGACACTGGAATTCATTTGAGCAGTCTTCGACACAACATCCTGTCAAGCTTCTCTCCCCCCTCACAGGTTTTCAAACATAACACCAAATCCAAGACCTTCTTCTCAGACCTGTGTACCAGCACGTCTTGTACTGCAACTCTTAGGCTCCATGGCAGCTGCCATTACGTTGGTACCATTGGCGAGACTGCACATGAAAATCCTACAGTGGCTCCTTTCTGCACAATGGTCATTGCTAATTTACTCACTCGACCACGTTACGTCTTTCAAACCATTGCAAGGAAGAAATGTTATGGTGGATGAACCCACAAAGAAATCTTTGGTGTCAACCGTTCTGTCTTCCCCAGCCCACAGCCATGGTGACCACAGATGCTTCTCTGTTAGGGTGTGGGGGGTCATTTCCAGGGAAAGACTGTCCAAGGCACCTGGTCCCCCATGGAGGCCAATTTGCACATAAATGTCCTGGAACTGAGGACAGTTCTCCTAGCATTGCAAGCGTTCCATGCATCCCTACCCTCTGGGACCATTGCAATTCAGTCAACAACATGTCAGTTGTCTGGTATATCAAAAGCAAGGCAGAACCAGGTCTTACCCCCTGTGTTGGGAAGTCATGAGGATTTGGCACTGGGCGATAGCTTCCAACCGCTTCCTTATAGCAACACACATTCCCGGGAGTTCCAACCTTATTGCAGACAATCTGAGCAGGAACATCCTAATGCCTCACGAGTGGTCACTCAACCCTGTAACAGCAGATAGGATCTTCCAATGCTGGGGCAAGCCTTGCTGTGACATGTTTGCTTCCCACCTAAACTACAAATGCAGAAGCTACTTTGCCCTGATCCCCCTAGGGTGCTCTAACGCACGATTGGCCACCGGATCTTCCCTGTGGCATCATCTGATTCACAGTCCGTGGATCCTGGATCATTCCCAAGACATCCTCAGGGACTGATTCATCTGAACCTGCACAGTCTCAAGGTCACAGTTTGGTTCCTTCACTTCCAGTGATTGCCAGGCTGCCTGACATCCCATCTCCTGTTTGTGAAATTCATCTGGCTTCTCACAAACCTTCTACTAGGAAAGGTTATTCTAGTAAATTGACTAGGTTCTCTATTTGGGCCAAAGATCAGAACTTAGACCCTTTCTCTATGCCTATTCTATTCAAAAGATCCTACAATACCTGACTACTGTTTTGCATGCAGGAGCCTCAGCTTCGACGATCACTGTACATTTAGCAGCTATCACCAATTTTCATAATGATCTTGATAATTCTTCAGTTATGTCACACTGCCTATGCAAGACCTTTTTGAAAGGAGTATTACATGTTAAACCTCCGGTCAAGCCTCCCTTAGAACCCTGGGACTTGACTTTGGTAGTTCAGTCTCTCACAGGTTCTCCTTTCGAGCCTTTTGATTCACGTGATTTGCAATTTTTGTCATGAAAAACCTTACTTCTAGTAGCACTTAACTCAGCGGGAAGAGTATCTGAGCTGCAGGCTTTGAGTGTCAAGAGTCCTTACTTGATCTTTTACATGGATAGGGTGTCCCTTCGTACTGACCCTTCTTTCTTGCCCAAGGTTATTTTTGGCTTTTCCATTAACCAATCTATTGACCAGCTGGTTTTCTTCCCTCAGCATTCTAACAGAGGGGGTACTTTTTGCACACCCTTGATGTGCAGCAGCAGCTTCGTTGTTATTTGGACAGGACTAAATCTTTCAGGAAAAGAGATCAATTGTTTGTGGCCTTTGCAGGACCCAGACTGGGTAAACCTGTTTCCAAAGTGACTTTATCCTCCTGGCTTAGAAACGTCATTACCTTTATCTACCAACAGAATAAGCTATCCTTACCTTCCAGAATAAAGACATTCTACCAGATCTATGGCTACTTCTATAGCATTTCATTCCAGAGCCTCTATGGATGATATCTGCACAGCAGCCACTTGGGCAAGACCTCATACCTTTATATCTCACTACAAATTGGATTTGGCTTCCAGAGGACAAGCATCTTTTGGTTCTATGGTGCTCAGGAATATCCTTCCTTAGGGTCACCTAGGACTCAAGTAGTTGGGGACTCGGTCCTAATGATAATGAATAAACAAAGATTTACAACATCAGATAAAGAAGTTATGTCTTACCATAACATTCCATCTGTGTTGTAGATCTTTGTTCATTCATTACTTCCCGCCCTCCTTCCCCCTGCCTGGACTCCTGGTGGACTTTAGGAACTCATGGTTAGGGTATTTGCTCAGACAGAGCCTCCTATTTTTTTTTTCTATTACTGCATCTATTATTTAAGGGTGGGCAAACACGATCTGAAGTAACTAGGAGAGGGGCATTATGGGTAGGTCTTAGTTGAGAGTTTTTGGCTGGCGCGAGCTTGAAAACGGCCATATTGGTTCCGAGGATGGAACCAAGGTCCTAATGGTAATGAATGAACAAAGATCTACAACACAGATGGAATGTTATGGTAAGACATAACTTCTTTTTTCCTTAGTTACACCAATTTGCTCACCCAGTATTTCTGGCAGAGTAGTCTGTAAGGAATTTTTAAAGCTTGCCAACTTGTTATACTTCCAAAAATATGTTGCCAATTACCTCTTTCTTCCCCATCACACTTCCAACATATGCAAACTACCTGAGGAAAATTTCTTTGGGATTTGGTTAGGGTATAAAAATACCACTGGAAACCCTTCCAAGCAAAAATCCTTAATCTTCTATTCTGTGTTGCATATTTTGGAGCCATACATATATCCTTCCATTGTATCTTGGTGAATTGCTTATCCAGTCTCTCTTCCCACTCTTTTCTAACCTCCTCTGATTGATTCCTATAATTATCATGCAATATTTGATATGCCCTACTAATTATCATTTTTTAACAGCAGCTTCAGTTCAAGATTCAGCTAAAAACTCTATCTGTGCTGGTCTTTTATGTAGGATTCCCCTATTCCTTTAGCTTTGCCTATACCTTGATATCAATCCTTGATAGGGACGGCAGTCTTTAGCCTGCAATCTAAATGTAGTCTTGGCCTGTTCCCATTCTGTTACCTTTCTCTCTCTAATTTTTCTCCTGATACCTTTGTTCCTTCACAGTTTTTTCCAGTAAATTCCTGCCTCCTTTTGACTATTCTCTATACCCTTAGTTGTAGTCATCCCTATTAGTGGAATCTCTTTTCTGCACTCCTGTGTTGGCTATGTTCTTAAAATATTTTCTGCTACTTTATGAGTATAATATTTCGTATGGCTATAGTTATTCTCCTTAAGGGTCTTAATCCAAAATCCTATTCTATCTTTATTTCTTGAGCTTTCCCACCCCCAAATTTCATCACCACCCCTTTGTACTTTGAATTATTGAATTTTCCTTGTGCTATGTATGCTTTAATTGTGTCTATCTAAAATATCCCTTCAAATCAGGTATTCCTAATCCATTTTTTATTATTGGAAGGGTCAACTTATGTCACTTGACTCTTAGCCTCTTCCACTCCCAAATAAAATCCTTCAACTCTTTATTAATTACTACCCACAACTTCTCCTCTGGTTGATAAAAATATGTCCAACCTGTGTATAAAACTAAAGGGACTAAAACATTTTCACTGCTTGTATCTTGCTATCCATATCCATAAAAAAGCTTCCATTTCCTCAGTTTTTGTTATATTTGGTTTGGTCTCTTCCCACACATCCTTTATTGCCATAACAGAATCCTTTTAAACCCATACTCCTAAGTACTTCATTTTATCATTTCCCCATACATGTGGGTATTGCTGAACCAATTTGTGAGTGGGTGCATAGTTTACAACTATAACCTTAGATGTTATGTTGTCCTATCTCGCCTTCATTCTTACTTGTTGGGTTCAGAGCCGACCCTCTGCTCCATCTCGGCTGCATACTATAGCTGAAAGTCTTTCACTTGGCTTGTGGCTGAATAGCTATCTCATCATGTATTGTGTAATTCCCCAGATCTCGTTTGCCGCTCAGCAAGTTCACATGCTCTTCTCCTTGGCCGTGGCTAAGTTTTGAAAAACTTTTATTTCTTGAACCTTTGTAAATTGTCTGTGCATTATTAGTCATAGGGTGCTAAGTTAGATAGTTCTCTCATCTCTTGTTCTCATGTGCTGTTATTTTTGCTGTGTTGTTGCTTTGTTGGCCATTGCCTCAGTTGCAAGGCCTGTTTTGTCTATCCCATCTAGTTGTGTTAAACGCTGTTTAGTTGTGTGTTTCCTGGTCTGTTTCTTGGCTCATTTAAGTTAGAGAGCCAAGTACTCACTTCTCTTAAAGGGTTTGACATTGTCTTCCCTGTCAACAGCTGCTGGGTCCATTTAAGTTAGAGGGACTAGCATCTGTTTAAATTAGAGGGCTCAGCTGTAATTTCTTTATCAAATGTTGGTTTATTGCTGTGTTCTGTTTTAGTAGTGCATTTGCAGACTATTTAAAAAATTATATATTGAGTGTGTTAAATTTGTATCTAGTTAGCATGTTGTTTTTTTTCACAGCTTTAGTAGTTGTGCTTCTTTCTCACCATGTCTAAAGAAACTAAAGAGAAGGAGCCTAAACCCTCAGGATTTAAAATGTGCTAGAAATGCTGTCAAAAGATTCCCTAACTGATGGACACAGTATCTACGTTTATTGTTTGGGGGTGGTTCACCTACAGGAATCTTGTACCTTTTGTCATTCTTTAAGCTCCTGTGTTCTTCAGGAAAGAAGGAACAAGCTTGTTGTTAAGAAGGCTCCTAAAAACTTCTTTTGGTGAAGCTTTGGAAAGCCAGAGTACCTCCTCCAAATTGAAGTCACCATCTTCTAGGAATGAAAAACCTACTAAGAGACCATCCTTCTCTTCTTCTTCATTGGCTGATTTGGGGCCACCTCTAAAGATACCAAAAACTTCAGAGAAATCAATGTCTTCGGCTCCACAGGAATCGGAGCCAAGAGAGACCATTCAACTGGACGAGTCAACTCCTTTGGCTCCACAGACTTTGGAACCAAGAGAGACTACCTTTTGGAGCCAGTCCACAGATTTATCACTGGTCTCCCCTACTTTGAGATTCCCCCATTTTGGAAAGATCTCGCTCACCATCCCTTTCTTCCAGGTCCACTAGGACCTTATCAGATGATGATGTGGATGGGGTCATGTGCAGACTTCTGAAGTCGCCGGCACTGGCTAAATTGTTTTTTGGCTCAAACTCAATCAGCTCAGGAGCCAACTAAGATTCTTTCATGTACTACTCTTCCTTCTCTGAGCCAAGCTGGATCTTTGGAGCCAAAGTGCCAAGTACCAATTGATGTGGAACCATCAGTTTCGGGACTCCTCCAGAAGATTTCAAACCCATCGTCTGCTCTGACACCCTTAGTGCCATCCATGGTGTATAGGAGCTGAAGCTCTCTGGTCACCTCTGGGGGTGATGCTCAGACCCGTATTTCCTCAGTGCTGAGCTTACCCCTCGAGGCTTTGGTGGGGTTGAGCTCTGCTCCTACATCGGTCTCAGAGCTGATCTCTTTGGAGCCGGGGATTCCTTCCCTTTCTTCAAAACAGGAGGCATTCTTGGAACAAGAGGGACCTGCTTTTGAGCTGATGAGGAGTGTGCAGTCCCCTCCTACAGCTCCACACAAAGGTACTAGTAGTCTTCTCCCTAGGGCACCGGCGTTGGTCTCAATATCATCCCATCCTCAGGACAGCAGACATTCATGGCCTCAGGTAGCCCCACTGGGCGAGTCCCATTCTCCCGAAACCTCCCCAGAGTCCCCTTCTGAGGAGGCTCCTCAGAAGAAGACATGCAAGAGGAAGCATCTGGACTCCCCTGATGAGTCCATTACCTTAGATACTGACCTTGAGGAGTCAGAAGGTTCCCCACAGTTGTCCTCTGAAGATATCTCCTTTGCAGTTATCTTGGAAATCCTGAAGCAGATAGGTGGCTTGAAGCCCCTTAACCCTTCTGATGAGGAGTCTGTATATCTGAAGGCCTTCAGATCTCAACCTTCAGCCTGTTGGGTGTCTCCACCCTTCGATGAACTGATGGAGTTGGTTAGTCGAAAGGCGTGGGAGTCACCAGACACTATGGAACCAGTCCCTAGGAGACCAAATAAATTTATAACAGCACCAACAGAAAAGGAGTTTCTTACTAAAGGCGTACCTATAGATGCTATGGTGGTGGTGGCAGCCACCAAGAAGGAACTTGTCCTCATCTGTTCATCCATCGAATAAAGAATCTCGAATGATGGACAGATATGGGAAGTGAATTTTCTCATCAGTGACTTTCACCCTTTGATCGCTGAACTATCTAATGCACTTCACCAGACTACAGAGAGATCTCCTGAAGGAGTTGGGAGATACTGTACAAGGTTCACTAGCTGTGGGGGTGTCAGACAAAGTGACCTCCCAGCTATCCACCTTAAATTCCATAGTTAACTCCTCCATGAGACTGATTTCCTACGCAGCGGATGGAGTGAGCAGAGCAGCGGGTTCAGGAGTTTTCCTAAGGAGACACTCCTGGATGTGCTTGTGTAACTTTGCGGAAACTATTAAGTCTACCTTTGTCAATGCCCCTTTTGATGGTTCCTCACTCTTTGGACCTAAAGTCAAGGATACACTGATCAGATGTGAGCAGGAAGGAAAAACTCTCTCTGCCAGTGGGGTGTGTTTTTATGTACCTTCCAGACCCTATCCTAAGGGCCAGAAGGGTGGAAAAATGTGTTTCAAAAAATCCCAGGGAGTTTTTTAGGATGCACGTGGTGAATCCTTCCCCGGGGCAGAGGGGGAGGAAATAATGGTAGACACCATTACACGAGGCAGAGGGGGTCTGCAAAATCAGAGTGACTGTGATTCGTTTCATGGCCGACCCTTTCAGTGCTCCTGAAAGGAGGCCCATCTGTCCTACTCTGGAGGCAGTTGGGGGGCGATTATCTCTGTACCCAGAATCCTGGCGAAATATTATAAAAGACAAGTGGATACAAAGTATAATATCCAGAGGTTACTCTACACCCTTTTCCTTTCCCATCCCACAACTCGGAAGTATCCCAGATGTTCCACCCAGTCTAAGGGAACAGGCAACTATAGAGAGTCAAAAGTTGCTAAACAAAAGAGTCATTCAAAAGTCCCCGTAGACCAAGTAGGATTCAGAATTTACTCAAGATTCTTTTTGGCGCCAAAGAAGACAGGGGACTGGAGACCCATATTGGATCTCAGCAAACTAAACAAATCTGTAAGTCCAAGTTCCAAATGGTGACACTGCAGTCAATTCTTCCCTTTTTAGAGAAAGATGATTGGATGTGCTCAATAGACCTCCAAGATGTGTACTGCCACATAAAAATGGACAGAGCATCAAGGAGTCACCTGCACTTCCAGCTGGGAGCCAGTCATTATTAGTTCTCAGCTTTGCCCTTTGGCCTCACTACAGCCCCCAGAGTGTTCACCAAATGCATGGCAGTAGTCACGGCTTATTTGAGATGGTTATTCATCCAGGTGTTTCCATATCTAGAAGACTGGCTCCTGACTGCCACCACCAAGCATCTTCTTGTCGAGAGATGAGACCTTACACATTTGTTCCCAGTTAGGGATAACAATAAATGTAGAAAAATCTGCCTTGTTGCCCTGTCAACATATTACCTTTATAGGAGCAGAGTTAGACACCATCTCCATGATACCAAAATTACCTACAGAAAGAGTTGTGGTACTTGGACAACAGATTTCCGATCTTCTGCCAAAGACAAAAGTAAAAGTAAAAACGGCCCTGAAAGTTCTAGGTATGATGGCATCAACTATAACTCTGGTTCCACTAGCCAGGATGCACATGACAATTTTCCAGTGGCTTCTCTTTTCTCAGTTGTCCCTACAATAACTTCCAATGTCTCACCAGATCATTCTTAGAGTGTCTTGCAAGAAGGACCTGAGATGGTGGCTCCTCTCCAATCATGCCACATCAGGTGGCCTTTTACTCCACAACAACCTCTGGCTACAGTGACCACAGACGCCTCCCAGATAGGGTGGGGGGGCATTATCTGGGAAGGACGGTCCAAGGCACTTGGCAAGATCACAAGACCCATTTGCACATCAATGTCCTACAGATGACAGCAGTGCTCTTGGTGATGCAAGCACTTCAGGACTCTCTGCCATTAGGAACTATTGCAATTCAGTTAGACAATATGTCGGTGGTCTGGTACATAAACAAACAAGGAGGAACCAAATCCTACCCTCTTTGTCGAGAAGCTGTCAAAGTATGGCAGTGGGCAATCTCTTCCCAATGTTTTCTGGTAGCAACGCGCATCCCGGGGAAATCCAATGTTATAGCAGACAGGCTAAGCAGAGCTATTCTGTTGCCTCATGAGTGGTCCCTGAAGAAAGAGAGAGCAGAAAAGATTTCCAGAGATAGGGTCAGCCTTGCTGCAACCTATTTGTCAATCACATGAATGCCAAATGCAGCAGCTATTTTGCCCTGATCTCCCCTCTGGTGGAGTCACCCAGGGATGCTCTTGTTCACAATTGGCCCTCGGGACTACTGTATGCATTTCCTCCTTTCCCCCCCAATACCTCAAGTCATTCAGAAAGCCTACTAGTTGGGAAGCAGGATGATTCTCATAGATCCATACTGGCCTCATCACATTTGGTATCCATTCCTTTGGCCACATCTACAAGAGGAACAGTGGACCCTGGACCTAGTTCCAGACCTTCTCACTCATGTTGGGAACCCTCCACCTCTCTCTCCATACCCTCAATTTGACAACATGGCTGCTCCAGTTACCAGCTTAGTCAGGCTTCATAATTTCACACCATTAGTTAAACATATCCTAGTATCTTTGTACAGAGCTGCTACTAGGAAGGTATATTCAAGCAAATGGGGAAGGTTCTTACTCTGGGTTCAGAGTAAAAATCTCGATCCCTTTTCTGCTCTGATCTCTTCTATCCAGGAGTTCTTATCAGAGATCTTTCAGCAAGGTTCTGCTACAGCTACCATCAAGGTACATTTAGCTGCAATCTCTAACTTTCATATAGGAGATGGAATTTCTAGCTTGATGTCACACAGGTTTTGTAAGGCCTTTCTCAGGGGTACCTGTTTGTTGAGACCCCCTATTAAAGAACCACTCTTGCCATGGGATTTGAATTTTTTCTAATTTATCTGACCTTGCCCCCTTTTAAACCCTCATCATCTTGTGACCTCAAATTTTTGTCTTGGAAGACAATTTTCTTACTTGCTATCACCTCTGCAAGAAGGGTCTCGGTACTGCAAGCCCTATCAGTCAAACCCCCTTATTTAATCTTCCATAAGGATAGGGTATCCCTATGGATGAATTCTTCCTTTGTACCTAAGGTGTGTTCTCAAGGTAATTTAAACCAATCTATTGAACTGCCAGTGTTCTTCCCTAATCATAGCAGCAAGGCAGAATATAAGGTGCATCAGTTAGATGTGCATAGCCAACTTTGCTTCTATTTACATAGAACCAAAGATATCAGGAAATCTGATCAATTGTTTATCTCATTTTCAGATCCCAAGAAAGATATGCCAGACTCTAAAGTTTCACCCTCAAATTGCATTACATTTATTTACAATGCCATTAACAGGCAACTACCATTTAAAGTCAAGGGCCATTCTACTAGGGCCATGGCAATGTCATCTGCTTACCTAGCTAGACTATCAATGGACAGTATTTGTGTCGCTGCTATGTGAGCAACACCTCACACATTTATCACTCATTACAAGGTGGATTTGGTCTCCAAGGACAAGCCTCCTTTGGTTCCACTGTGCTGAAAAGTGTACTCCCATGAACCATCCTGGAAATATGGTGCTAGGGACACTGTCCCAACAAGTAAGAATGAAGGCAAGATAGAACAATATAACATGAAGAAGTTATGTACTCACCATAATGTTTGATGTTTGTTGTCCATCTTGCCATTCATTCTTATGACCCCCCCCCCCACCTTCCCCCTGCCTAAGGCTCCTACAGAACATGGAGGATTTCTTCCTTGGACAGGAGCTCCTCTGGCTTTTTTTCTTTTGTCTTTCTTTCTTCCTTCCTTTTCTTCCTTGTGGTACCTTTTATGGTAGGACTAGTGGTCTCATATGACCATGAGTAGCAGCAAACAAGATCTGGGGAATTACACAATGCATGATGGGATAACAATTCAGCCATGAGCCAAGTGAAAGACTTCAAGCTATAGTATGTGGCAGAGTCAGAGCCGAGGATTCGCTCCAAACCCAACAAGTAAGAATGAATGGCGTGATGGACAACAAACATGGAACATTATGGTGAGTACATAACTTCTTTTTTTATCTTCATTAATGTTTTATATACTGAAAAGACTTTAAACAGTTTCAGAATATTCCACAGTACTGAGATGTCCTTATCTGGGTCTATCATGTAGAAAATATCATCTGCAAATAAAGCCAACCATTCTTGATTACTATACCAATTATATCCTTGAATTTCTGAGTCCCTTATATGCACTAATGTTTGGCAGGTTGATCTTTTATACAGCTGTTTCTTGTCATATCTATTTGAACCCATGTCACATCTTACAAGGCTTTTTTGTTTTAACAAAAACTCTCAGAAAGCACACCCAGAATATCCACATAACCTATTAACTTAAGACAAACACACAAAACTAAGTACATCTTCAAATAATTAAGTTTAACCCTCCTAATGGGAACAATTGTTCCAGATTGGCAACTACACTCACACCCCCAGATTCACTAATCTTAGTCTTACACGGAAACGCTAGTGTAAGTGTATGATGGCAGATCACCATGCATATTAATGAGAGTGCGCTCCCTCAACTCTAAAGCTTACACGGAGCATTGACGTGTTTAGGGGGCATGTCAGACTGCCGAGCAGTCCAAAAATCCATGCCTCTGCAATAAAGAAATGCCGCAACTTCCATTTACATGAGCGAGTCCTCTCACATGTGTACAAGGTAACACTACACTCCCCCATATGTTAAACAACTTACAAAATAAAAATAATTTTTTTTCCTTCTGATATAACTGCCCGTAGTTGCACGGGTTTGCATGGGTTTGCCCATTGCTTAGCTACAGTTAGTAGCTTAGACACCAGAAGAGGATAATAACAAAAGTATATGCAAAATAAGCAACATAGCAATAGCGTAGTGGTTAGAGCCTTCGCACAAAGAGGAGACATTCCCGATTCGTGTCCCACTACTGCACGTTCCATTTTCTGTGGGAAATCTGTATACAAAAATATTTCCTGACATTTTTTATGTATAAATTTTTGAAATATTAAATGTAGTAGTGCACGAATTATATATATATATATATATGAAGGTGAAATGTTTATGCATTCTGAGGCATGAGTAGCCTATTTAAGCAATATAAAGCACTTGTAAGCACATTTTACCAGTATTGAGCATATTTAAATCCAATTGCGTGTAGCTGCACACCACGTTAACCAGCGCAACGTCTTTGTGCATAGCTGTGCACTGCGCTAACTAGCGCAACATCGGGCAATGTCGAGCAACATTGGGGAAAGTCGAGCAGTCAGGTAAACACGCTCACACCTGCTTTATTGTTCCTTAACCAGTCAGGTCTGCCCAGCAGGAAAATAAAAAGCAGTGACAGGGCTCGAACTCAGGATACTGCGCACTATAGTCACAGTACTTAACCACTAAGCCATGACAGCATTTCACAAACATGCACTTTCAACAGACACATATCTATCAAAGGAATTTTAAACATTGCCAACATCAGCTAAGCAGGCGTGCCCACAGCTGAGCTTTTCCAAAACTGGCCAATCACAAATAAGTGTGGGAAATGAGGCATATTTAAGCTCCCCAGGTGGGAATACTTGCTATAACTGGTTGTAGCTTCCTTCTGCAGTCAGCATGGCTGGTGTTGGTGAAGGCACTCAATTTAGAGTGCAATGCTGGGGCATCCAGGAGTCCAAAATTATGGTTTAGCTCCTCATCCACAAACATGAGGAAAGACTCCTGCAGGACCAGTACCAGGGTACCCAATATAAAACAGAGGCCTGGAACAGTCTTGCCCATGATCTCACCAGTGCCACTGGTGTTCCTTGGACTGGTGAGCAGGTCAGTCACCATTATTCTGACCTGAAGTGGCGTAGGGGGGGATGAACTGAACTGGTGGATCCAGGAATCCCGTACGATGCTTAATGCCCCAGTACTGAGTAAGTAGCCATTGTATTAAGTAGTTAAGAATTGCTATGCTTGTCTATACTATGTATAGGTATGTCTCAATATCACTGCATTTACTTCACAGCTGTAGGTGACCGGGCTATGAACCTGCAAGCCCATGAAGATAGGCTGCAAAGGCTGCATCATGAGACAGGCTAGTAATTATTCTGCATGTACTGTTATATAAAATAAATGAGAGAGCCTTCAAAAAGTCTTTTAACCCAATAAATAAAGGTGCAATCATCCTTTAATAAATGTATGATTCATGGAGTGCGTCTGTGTCATTTTCTTTGCTATGTTGTTGTACTGTTACATTCTACAAATAGCAGTGTTGTATTAAGCAGTGTCAACCCACACTTGGGTAGGCCCATATAACATGGATGAAGGGAGTGCCAGTAGCTTGTATGCATATGTACAGCCCTCAACTGTTGGTTCATGGCCAGCATGTACAGGTTAATCTGGCACATGAGTAGCTTGGTATTGTGTTCCCCAGAAATATCAGTGTGCTGCCAGAAATGTAGGGAGCTGTCAACATATAACTGATACTTTCACCTGAACATATGTAGATAATTATATGAAAGTAGAGCTGTCAGTGTACCATCTTAGAAGTAGTGTGTGTGAGCAATTCTCAAAATATGTTGCAGTAACATCTGCATCTTGGACAGTTTGTATGTAAGATACATCTCATGTATATAATGATCTAGCAAAATCCAATTGCACAATATAAGGTAGTGTAATAATACATGTAAGTCCGGGACATATAACTGCAGTTAATAGGAATGTAGTGAAAACTAGAAGGATATATAAGTTGTTAACTGAGCTATCTTTTTCCACCCTACTGTATGTGCATAAAAATGCAATTCCACACTTCAATTGGTATGTCTAATCTGAAAACATTTGTTGAGACATATGTCCTATTGGTTTATAAATATTTGCATTTATTTCTATGCATATGCCCTGTTAAAATACCACAATATTGGTGGCCTTTTGCCATCAATTAAACCTACATGCTGTTGTAATGTCCACTATTGTTCTATATATGCATGTTTCATGCTTGCTTTTCAACTGTTGAAAATCTGGTGTGTTGGGTTAATGGTAGTACTTCTGCATGGTGTTATAACTAATTGGCAATGCTTCACAAAGCAAAATGTAAAAATCAGGAACAGTGAGTGTGAAAGCTCACCAGACCCAAACTCTCTGGACACTCCGAAAAAATAAATGAAATGCAAGGGCTCCTGCTTACTTGCTCCAAACAATGTATATATTTTCTTCGTTGAAGTAAACCCAGTCAAACGTGCTGAATCCAATAGAACTTTGTTTTATTATCACACACGAATGATAAAAAATCCAAGCCAAGTGGCAGACTGTAGTTACAAACAAAAAGTAGAATCCAAACAAGATAGAAGACAAGCGCTTTCGCCCGGTAATATCGGGCTTTTTCGAGTACAAATCAATGACAAATGCTGTTAGCTTAAATAGCTTAACAAAAGTGATTAATCTATTAATTATGTTGACTTGATTAGGTAATTAGCCTCGTTCAATGCTTCAATGGCTAATCATTAAAACTGCAGTAACTTATAGCAAACTCTGTGATAGCACACTGAAATTTGAAAATCATTCAGGTGCTGAACTAAAATACGGTAAATTGTGTAGATATCATACTGTTAGTAAATGTTAATAAAATCAAAATTTTTTATGTACACCAATAAGTGAATAAATAAATAAATAAATCTCAAAATCCTGATTATGATGTTATAAACAAATTCAAACCATATTGCTAAATCATGTAACATCACTTGTCTGCAGTAATCCGTTGCAATAAAATAAAATAAAATATTATATTATGTTGTTGCAATCACCCTTACCAAGTTAATAAATTTTATAATCATTGATTATGATTAAAAATGTGTGTGTGTTGGCAATGCTGTTGACTGTTACTAACCCATATCTTTATTAAACTCTCCAAAACATAGTTTGTATGGGAAGGCTGGTCCCAGCGGACCCACCTGTCCCACATCAGCTGGCCATGGCACCTGGCACCAGCAGATCTAGTGCCCAGCCTGGAACCTCCTCCTCCATTGGCCCTGTGCCACCTTCAGGTGGAAGCGCTGCAGGGGATGGGGCTGGCCACCCCATACAAGCGTCGGCGGAGAGGCACCTATCACCATTCATATGGTCCAGGCTGTGGTGCTTAGAAAGATTGAACGTTCTGTTGCAGAACCTCTACGCCAGCTTGAGGCCCGAAACTCCCGGGTTAGCTTGCCCCTCCTACACAGCCCCCAGCACAGCCACCTTCTGGGCTGTGAAGGTGCAGTGATGAATGCCCATGGGTGGGGACCTCAATCCCACTGTTTCCATCTGGGGGCTCATGGGCTTGCGATTTCCAAACATCCCTCCCCGTCAAAGGTGTTCACCCACCACATGTGTCGTATACCGCCCGTGTATGCGTCTTGTTTGTCTTGTCTGTTCACCTCCCCAACCTACCTCCCCAAATATACCTACTTCCCCTACCCCACATTCCACTCTCACCTGAAAAAAAAAAGGGCAATCTGCTCTCAAAAAAAAAAATTACGCCCCATACATAGCTGCCCATTTTGCACACATGTCCACTGGACACATGAAATGTTATTTAACTGGCATTACAACATACTTTGTTGTTCTCACCCCCTCTCTCAGGGGTTGAAGGGTTCATATCTACCTCCAAATCTATTGCATATGCACAGCTGTTGCTGTTGAAGAAAAGGGCAGCTATGGATCTTCCCTACACCCGTCCTGCACATCCCGAGCTATTTTCCATACTGTCTTTTCCTCTTTTTGCCCCTTTTTCACCACTTTCCTATCTCCCCATTTTTGTTTTCTTTCAAAGAAATTAGCACGGGGGTGAGTGGGAGTAAGTACTATTAAGCAGTAGTTGTCGGGTTTGTGCGAGTTTGTGCTTGTTTGCACTTGGCTAAGCAATGCGCAGCATTTCACAAACCTGCACAAACCCGCTTACAACTGCTTAAAAGTGCCTTAGTCACCCTGTGAGGGCCCTTGTTCTGCTCAGGAATAAAATAAAACACCTCTAAGTCTTGAACCCCGGACCTTGCACACACTACACAACATCTACTAAGCCACAGTAGATATACATCAAGTTGGTGCTTAAATAATTATATCATGCATCAGAATGAGTGATTATAAAGGAAAATTAGGAATACCATACCACACAACTTGTTCTGTGGATGGTGACCAACAGTTGTTATGGGATTACATTACATGACTGTGATAAGAGAAGCAGCCATTCTAGCAGGAAATAATGTTACACCATCATCCTACAACTCCACACAGTATCACAGCAGGACAAACACTGGCATATCTGTTTAGGGCAGAGGCCATACCTCTCAACTGTCCCTAATTTTGACCCAAATTTTAGCTCTGTCCCTCTGAATCCCTCCTAAAACTAGTGACTTTGGGCAGAAAGGTGGTGAATTACACTTAATGAATAATGACAATAATTAAAAGTTATACACTTCTTTTACTTCAGAAAAAGTGTATTAATTCATATACTCTGATTCTCTCAATGTTTCAACTTAATGGCACTAATATTTTAAAGGTGTCCCTGATTGTCCCTGAGTTTTTCTTGACTTTTCCCTGATTCTGTTCAAATATGTACCTGATTGGTTGAGAGGTCTGGCAGAGGCAGAAACACAGAGGCATATTAGCCTTTCTGCTGTTACACACTGTGCAAATAGCTTTGGAAGGAGTTTCGGAAGCATACCCTTATGTAGGAATACAACACTGAAATACAAATGGATGTAGCCATGTACTGGTAGCAACCAACTGTAAGAATGCCATTGCTCTATTGCTGAAAAGACTTATGTGGTGCACAGACAAAAAATAACAGGCTATTCTCTGGCTATCATGTGGATAGGTCCACAGTTGGGAGTTATGCAGACTACATGCCTTGATAAACTAACATGTACACAGCAACCCAGTAAGTCTAGCAAGATAAAATCCACACAATAATACTTACGCTTTCTGTACTTCTGCAGCCCTACCCAAATGTAGCATATACCTGTGTGTGCAGGGTCTACCAAGGATGTAGGTAAGCATACTCACAGTACTGAAATGTGTCCAGTTTTTCTGAGCAGCTTGTGCTAATGTCAACACTAAAAAAGCACAGACTGTTTAGAACTGAGTAAATGAATATTCACAGTATAGCAGTTCACAAACAATTCTTGTGCCAAAGGAATACATCTCTATAACTAGCTTTGTATGGCAGTTAATTGTAACAGTTGAAAAGAAAGTACATCTTTCCATGTATCTTGGGATAGCATTTTGAGGGGTGAGTACATTTCTACACTGACAAGTGGGTACTGGAAGCAGCAACATTAAGTCTGAGTACAAAATGTAAATCTCTGGCTACACCTCTGGCTTCTGATATAAGAACTATACCAACCTTCTGTCTTAAACAATGATGTCCACACCAAACGAGGATGAGCTCCATCTTGGAAAGCTGCAAGGGCTACGCCTACATGAGTCAGCAATTTATAGTACTGGGTTGCTATGACAGTGATTACTGCAATTACTACACAGCAGGCTGCATGCAATTAGCAAATGGTGGGCACTAATTGGTGCAGAGGCCATCACATGCTCATGTGTAATTCCTACAAAAGCAGGCTACAATCTATGCCAACAAACTCAATCACTCTATTGCAGAGACTGACAGAGAGAGAGAGAGAGAGAGAGAGAGAGAGAAAAGGAAAAATAAATATTACCAAATTATACAAAGGAAAGGTATGCGACACACATGTATTTACTGGCATGTAGTAGATGTTATTGAAGAATAGTCTACATAATGTGAAACATTCATGTGTGGCAGCAGTACTTCTTTCTGCACAGATGTTCTGCTTAACTACTGCTATGGACAATACTGTGTACCTGTGGGCAGTGGGACATACCTATGAAATGTGTTGCTCAGCATTAAATGTCAAAGATCTGATCCATGTTATCTGTGTTCTGTACAGTAGTGTGGCCAATGGCTGTTGAGGGATTAGCATTGACATTATATAAATATGAGTGTGACAGAACAGCACATGCATGGTAGTCATATTAAAGTATAGCTTATCATTGGCAAGTGCTGTAGCAGTCTAATATGCTTATCTAGCATCTGTTGCCATATATACCCCCCTAATGTTAGTCTGTGGTCATATGTGACACCTGTTTGTGTTGCAGCAAGGACCAACAGTTCAGTTGTGAGGTCCAGGGACTTACAACAGTGTGGACCATGTGTGTGTATGCCACACACATACAGAGAAATATATATGTATCATATGTATTCACATCTGTATATGTGCATAGAGCAGGGGACATATTGCAACTGTTTGCGAAGCGGGGATATATATGTTGGCGAAGCTTAGTATGTGCATATTTGTATGTAGGTTTTAGTGTGTGACAAACAAGACAGCATACAATGCTGGTATATAAGATGTGGTGGTTAAACACTGTGGGTGGTTCATTCAGTTTGCAATGTTGAAGCCAGTAAGGCCTGCTAAAGCTACCTGGGCTGTGAACACCTTCAATGCATTTATCCCAAGACTGTGCTATGGTATTACATTATTGTACACCTTACATCCTTTGTATAATTGATATTCTCACTATGAAAGGTGAAATGTATATGTGTGTGTGTGTATATATATATATATATATATATATATAGACAAATGGATGTGTATATGTATATATACATACATATATATATATATATATATATATATATATATATATATATATATACACTCATACACACCTACATCTACTTGTTGCAATAGATTCTCTGTACTGTTGACTGACTTTGATGGTCAGTATGTTTGTGAATACGTCAAAGATATGTATCTTTATGGTATTCTGGGTCCTTGCTTTGATCCTAGCAAAAGCTGTGCATTCTGTTAGGCAGAACAAGTGCTATTGCATACAGTGTGATTAAGTCCCTTGGTTTTAACTAGGGTGTGTCATTGGAGGCTAAAGCACTACATGTATGATTATTGATTGGTACAGATGTTGAATGCAAATCCTGTGTGTACTGCAGTACTAATTGAAGCTCTGGGCCTGTATCTACTGTTTTGTGTGGTCCCTGTATTCATCACAGATTACATTTCTCAAGATTAAGGTTGTGTAAGTACTGACACACAGTACTGTATAGTACACACTGAAAGCTTATCTGGGTTGTCATACCTTTGTGTCCTGTAATTATGTCTGACTTGTGTGGGTATGTCTGTAACATGTCATAGGTTCATACAAGGCTATCTGCCCTAGGGCATTTATAAGCCTAGCCAGAGTGTGTTTGGCTTTCGCCACCCATTTTAAATTAATTTTGCTATGCCCTTATTCGAGGTTAGTATACTGTGCCTCTGTCTAACAGTGACACAGAAGTGATACCCGGGGTAAACCTACGATCTCCCATCCACTCATCAAGATTCCTCTTGAAGAGAGTCAATGAGGGACTCTGCCAAACTTGGACTGGGATTTTATTCCAGAGTGAAGGGAGCCTCTGGGTTATGAATCTGTCCCTCCAGCATGTCCTATTTTTTTCAGTGCTGAGGTTCAAGTCTCTCAAGCGCGTAGCTCAATGGGATTTGGATTTTCTGAGGTGCAGCATGTCAATTAATTCCGGGTTGGACATGGCTTTATACGTCATGCACAGATCGCTTCTGAGCAGGCGGAATGCCACTGATTAGAGCTGGAGTTTCTTTAACCGGGCAGCATATGGCATCAGTTTGAGCCCTTTGATCCTCTTGGTGAGGTACTTTTGAGGTCTTTCCAGTTGCTGCAAGTGTCTGGTAAGGTGCATCCCAAAAGGGGCATTGTACTCAATTATGGGCCTGATGAGGGATGACTAAAGAGGCACGATGACCTCCCCTGATCTAGATGTGAATCCCTTCATGATTAGGTGGGCTATATAAAATGTTTTTCTAACCACTTTGGCCACGTGGTTGTCAAATGAGAGATTGCTATCAACTTGGGTCCCCAGGTCCCTAATTACTTCTTCTGTACTTAATGGATTACCACCTATGTGGTAATTTGTGGGCACTTTGTTTTTGCCAAAGGGGATGACTATACACTTTTTGACGTTTAGCTTGAGGCCATGGCTCTGGCACCAGTTGTCTGTTTCTATGAGGCCTTTTGGAGGATGCTTGTGTTGGCTGGAGAGTCGATTATGGCACCCAGTTTGCAGTCATCTGCGAACTTGGTCAGTCACAGTCCTTCCGTGTTGGCCTGTACCTCCGAGAAATATATACCGAACAAGAGAGGTCCCAGGACTGAGCCTTGTGGGATGCCACTTGTAACTGGTTTGGAGTCTGACATGGCTCCAGCAATTCTAACCATGTGGGTTCTGTCCTTGAGCCAGTTTGCAACCCATCTAGTGACATAGGGGTTTATATTTAAGCTGATGAGCTTATCTATAATGCCCGAGTGGGGTATTGTAGCAAAGGCTTTTGCGAGGTCCAGGTAGGCTGTGTGGACCACCTTCCCCTCGTCAATGGCCTTGGTGACTGTTTCAAAGAAATTGACCAGGTTTAAGAGGCAGGATCTGCCCTTAACAAAGCCGAACTGGGTAGGATCCAGTGTCTGTAGGTCCCCAATATCTTTATTTATGAGGTCCATAATGATCCTTTCCATAGCTTTGCAGACCAAGCTAGTCAGGCTTATGGGGTGATAGTTTCCAGGATCCGTTGAGGCACCACCTTTGTGGAGAGGGACCACTGTTGCTGTACGCCACTCTTTGGGTACATATCCTCTAGTAAGGCTGAGATTGAACAGTAGTTTTATATTTGTGTTTAGCTCTTCTTGGAGTTCATGTAGGACGCAGCCCGGGACACTATCTGGTCCCATTGATGATGTGTTTTTTGCTTTGGAGAGGGCGACTCTTACCTGAGCATCTGAGATGTCAGGGGGGCAGCACTCTGCTGGGATAGATATTTGCCCTTTTAGCCCTATTAGGATCTATGTGATGTTACTTGTATAAGCTATTATTCATCATATTTAATTTTCATTCCACATCTTTACATGATTTTTAAATGATTTTATTTGTTATTGGGATGTACTGTTTTAATATTGATTTGATATGCTACATATTATATTTTGTACCATAGATTATCAAATGGCAAATTATACATATATCTATATGAACTTATGCTTAGATTATAATACATATTATAGGTTCTTTTTTGTGTATTTAGAATAGGCATTAGGCACATCCACTTTGGACATACTAGTATAGATTTATTGATTTAACTAGTGTACCATAATTATTTTATAATAATATATGTTGTGTATTGTGTCATCATTATTCAAATAATGTATATTTCGATCATCATTTTGATACGATGAATTTAAAGGGGCAATAATGTGGATGTTTAGATTAAATATAAATATTATTTTAATATAACTTCTCATTTTTAGGAATTAGGAGAAGCTTAAATGGGCCTATTTATGATAAAAATGTTTTTCTTTAGAAAATGAATAGATTTGATTTAGGAAGGAACTTTTGTTGAATGCACATATTTTTGAATAATATATAGGAATACAGGATGTCATCACCCTTTTAAATCTTTTAATAGTTCACATTAATTGATGTATTTAATTGAGTAATTGATGTTAGTTTTTGTATTTAAAGAGTGAAGTTTTGTTATTGATTGTAACCTGATGAAGCGCACCGGGATGGTGCGTGAAAGCGCTTGTTCTTCCTTTTGTAAAATCAATTAAACTGTGGATTCTACGTCGTGGTGGTTCCTTGCAGTCTTTCCTCATATTTGCCCTTTTGGGGGGGGGGGGGAGAAGTTTGCGCTGAACCTGTCAGCTAGGATGTTGGCACTGTCTGTGGATTTGGTGTATTTTTTGTCATTTTGGACTAATTCTGAGCATATCTGGGAATTCCCACCCAGGTTTGTAACATAACTAAAGAAAGCCTTGTGATTATCCTTAGTGTCCTGTGCAATTTGTCTCTCGAAGCTGGCTTTAGACGATTTTATGAGTGCCCGTAGTGTTTTGCTAATACTGATCAGAGATGCCTTCCCTTTTTGGGATTTTGCTCTATCATGCAGTAGCTTCCTCCTTCTATTGTATAGTTTGTTTATGGCTGGGATCCACCAGACAGGACGTCTGCCTTTGGAGGATTGGGTCTTGGTTTTATTTGGGATTGCATGATCCATGCATTCCTGAAGGTGTTCATAGAATGCGTTTATAAAGGATTCTGTGGTCTGGGCCATATTTTCCATAGGCCCAGGGGCTTTGAAGGATTCCACTTCGGTTTTGAGAAGTGTGAAATTTTCTTTAGAGAAGTTTTTCACTGTGGTTTTCTGGGCAGGGGGTGGGGTCAGGATGTGAATATCCAGTGAGATTAGTTTATGGTCTGATCTTACCAGTGAGGGTTACACTTCTGGTCTGGAGCATAGAGTCCCCATGTTGGTGATGATCAGGTCCAGTATGTTTTCCCCTCTTGTGGGAGTGGTAACAAGTTGTTCCATAGCATTTGAGTTTATAAATTCTAGGAACCTTTGGGCTAGGGTGTTGGAGCTAGAGTAATGCTCCCAGTCTATGTTTGGGTAGTTGAAGTTGCCCAATATAATGGTGTTTGGAGAGACCTTCATATTTTCCAGTGTTCTCAGGAAGGCCGAGTGGGGTTCCTGGGTTTGGGAGGGTGGTCTGTAGCAGGCTATAAACTGGAAGGCAGTTTTACCCACTGTTAGTTGCACATGGATAGTCTCTGATGCTTCGTGCTGTGCCGCCAACCTGGAGGTGTGGGTATCTTTGACGAATATTGATACTCCCCCTCCTTTTGTGGTTCAGTCCGAGTTTTGGGGCCTATGTGTGGTAATTCATATAACTGTGTATCTAGCAACATTCATAGTGTACTACAGCACTATGTGACCTATATTCCCAATTGTGCACATATTTTGGCCACTGGTTTGGCATTAACAAGTTGTTTGGTATAATATTAATACATTTACTGGACCTTACACTGATTGTGATGGATGATATATTTCTTTACACATCAGCTTAATGTATATCTGTTGTGGCTAGGTGGTGCATCGTGTCGCATACAGTGTGCCAGGTACTCTTGTATAGTCTTATATAGTGATTTTATTTTGTTGCTGTGCAGAGCATGGTTCATTGGATAGAGAGTGAGCAAGGCCCTTTCAAGCAGTTGTGGGGTGAGCAGTGATAAATGGCAGTTAGTGTTTCACTCTCGGTTAGCTTATAGGTTGCTAAACTTCCATAAGCTGTGCTTACCCTTCTGAAAACCCACTTGCAAATGCTGAAATGTGTCTTATTCCGTCTTTAGTCCCTGACCTTTGTTTTGCCTAGTAACAAAAATAAAAAGCATTTACTAGGAAAAAAACCACAATCATTCACATCACAGCATAAGTGATTTGCCACTAAGCCATATCAGATATACATATCATTTATGTATTCACAAACATAACATGCAGTACAATCATACAACACTACAGAAAATGTACTCCAACGTGTAGATGTATGTGTGTGAGTAATTATTGTAATCTGTGCTCAGGTACAACATATTGTATTATATATATAAGTATATATATATATATATATATATATAGAGATATATCTATATATATATATATATATATATATATATATATATATATATATGGCAGTTCAGTGATATCTGTACTGTATAATGTTAAATGTGCCATATGACTTGCTCAGACATATTTTTGTATTTATGTCTTCCAGGGATCATGGCCCACCACAGGAACCCAAGTTACAGTAGGGCTGAAGATGATATAATCACTAGCATCATGATTCAGCACTACTGTGTACTATTTTCATGAACCAGCCAGGACCAGCAGGAGCGTACTGCAATGTGGCAAGATCTTGTCCGCAGGGTCAATGAGGTAGGCCTGCATAACCACACATATGAGTAGGTACGCCACCACTGTAGTGATCTTCTCCGACATGTCCGTCAGTGTGCCGCTGATGTGCGTATGGAACTGCTTGCAACAGGGGGTGGTATTGGTATCCATACCCCCCTCACCAGAGTGGAGGAGCTGCTCATGAGCCTGGTGGCACCTGCCCAACAACAACCGCAGCAGACATACACCATGATGGAAGTTGGAGCCACCCAGCAAGCACACATGGAGCATGCAGGTAACATGGCATATTTGTAGACTACTGTTATCTGTACTGGTAGATCATGCATATGTGAGATGTGGAGTGTATCGTTTAAAGATGTGGAGCCTGTTGTTGTGCAATACTGATCATTTGGAACATAATCTTTAGTCCTTTGAATGTAAACTGTTGTTGTACTGTAAGATTGCAAACACACAGTAGCAATGCAACAGTTGTGGCCACTAACAAACTGTCTCATCTCTATGTAGGTACCTCTGGGGTGACGTCAAGGCAGCGGACAGATGCTGGTGAGTGTGTTCTACATTTATTATTGGAAATAAAAAGTGCATGTCATAGTTAAGGTGTAGGCCATGTACACATGTAACACACCTACCCATAATGCATGCTGTGCATGTTTGGTGAAAGAGCACGCTCATCTCACTAATGTGATTAGTAGCCTCAAACACATGCAATACCAAGACCATCTCAAACAAATGTGGCTAGACTGTAGTGACCATTGGATAGGCACAGTTGATACTCAACATCCTCATAGCATACACATCTATGTCATACACAGAGCATTTTAACATGCTACACATAAAGGATTCCCAAACCCTCTGTAAAGACACACTCCAGTATCCAAAATCTCATCCGCACATTACACAGAATATACCTGAGGGGAAGAGGCCTATCCTGGGGCATTTAAACACTCTGCAACACACTACACATTCATGTCAGGGAATGCTCCTTATTGGCCTCCTTACAAACTCACGTAACAACTGGTTGTGAAATGGTGAAGTAGTACATTTACGGCACAGCATGATTTGTGCTGGTTTGTGAAACATTTCTAGCCTTGAGTGACCATCTGATGCTTCATGATGATGACCTATGGTACTGTACCCCATCCAGTTATTGTAACCACAGTACTACACATAGCTGTCATTGCTACACACCATACTGATGCGTGTGGGCACACATATACACCTCTAAACAGTATGCATACCAATCACCATTTGTACAACTGACACATATATGTCTTGTGATGCTATTGAGTGGCTAGGTCATATGACACATATTGGGTATGCGTAGTGTTTAAATATGCAGTTGTGTTTTAGCATGCCATGTCATGGATGAGACTGGCGTGTCCACAATATTATCTACACTCACCATAAGTACTGTACGTTGGGTATGTGGCCGAATGGTATTCTATCAATTATCCATTCACCACTGATGATGTTGTGTGAATACTCATCATGCATGTGCTAAAAATGTGTCCACAATTAACACATGTCCACAATTATTTGCTAAAGACACAGAGGCTGTAATCGGCATTAGATACCTATCTGACACACAGATACACATCCAGCAATGGTATGTACACCTGTGAGTTATGGTGCACAGTACATGCCAGGGTTATGAATACCTGCGCAGTAATGTTGTGTCCATGTATGCATTGTGTTCCAGGGGGAGGGCCATCACCTAATAACAAAACACATGCATCAAAGCCATGTATACTGTTAGTAACAAGGATTGACTACACTTGCACTGCATGCTGTTGAGCAACACATGTCTTGCATGCTGACAGGTGTGATATGACTGTTTTGCTTGTGATACTGTACTCCACCATCACCTGCTATTGTGTATGTTCTGTGATTGCTGGTGTTGTGTGTGTCTGCTTTCGGGAGGAGTGTAGTTTTGTGTGTGTGCATGTGTGCATGTGGTCTGAAGTCATGTTTTGGTCTTAAAGTGTGTTTCCTGTTTTCCTCTTACAGGAGGCGAGGTGGGGCTGGTTCAGTACAGCAGGGAACCTGATGTCACTGACACAGACACTGATCATGAAGATAGGTGTGTTGAGGCACAGGCAAGTTTGTTAGGGTCTGTTGCAGGGCCACCAACTGACAGTACACAAGTCTCAACCCCATCCATGTGCACAGTCATACTGCCTGTACATCCACCATCACCATTGCCTTAGCTGAGGGACAGTGTATGGTTGGCACTGGCCAGGACAGTGTGGTATCTATGGCACATGTATCAGGATACAGCAGCCATAACCAGATGTCTGGAACAGTACCACATAGGCAGATGCTCAGGGGTTCTCGTCAGAGCACTGCTGGTCATCATGCCCCTGGCAGACATGCCACACCTCTTTCTACCACACGCATGTTCCAGGCTGTCATGGAGGCACAGACATGAATGGAGTGGTACACCAGACAGGGGCTAAGGGCACAGAGGGCTCATTCCACCTCTGTAAATGACAGTATCCGTGACCTAGCAGGTGCCATACGTAACTACACTGAGGTCATTGATAGATGCTGGGATGAGACATTGGATGTCCTCCACAATGTCATGTCCATGTGTCAGGACAGTGCGGGACGGTTGAGACATCGATGTGGATGTATGCCAGTAACATCACTAGCTGGAGGTCGCCGTGGATGTCCAGCAAGTCACAGCTGCTCCGGTAGTGCCAGTACCAGCCCCAGCAATGTTGGGGGGGCTGTCCATAGACCGTCCTAGCAGACCACATGTGCATAGGTCTGGCCAGTCCCAGCAGGGACCTGGATCCAGTGGACATTTGTCAACCTCTGAGGATAGTACTCAATCTGGATTAGTACCTGATACTGTCTGTAGCACCCCTGCCAGGCACAGGTTCTGTATCCATGGCCAAAAATGGTGATCTGTAAAGCCTGCCAGGTACAGTCTGTAGCTGTCTCACAAATCCCCGTATATGGCAGCCACATGGTGGAACTGTGTGCATGCAGACACACACACACAAACCAGAAACCTAGGGCAAACAAACACATGACATCAACATTGGCCCATAACAGTACTCATGCCCCCCCCCCACACACACATCAATTGTATGGCTCAGTGTAGGCCTCTGGCAAAGCAACAACAGACCCTGTGCATATGATGAAACCTATGCCACCTCCTGTAATCTGTAACATCGATGCAGGAACAGGCTAACATGGTGCTGATGCACAGGGTGACTTTAATAAAGTATAGCAATGGTTGGATGAGTAGCATGTTGTCAGCAGTAAAGTGTAATGATATCCTTGAAGGTGTAGCTGAGCAGGCATGATGCATTAAAGCTGTAATTAGCAATGTTGTATTGTTTTCACCAGTGTTTATTCCAATTGTGTTTTGTTTGCCCATGTGCCACTTGGCTGATGTGTGTAGTTGTGTCAGCATGTGTTATACAGTGGACAGTAAGTGTGGGGTGTGTGCAACACAGGTTTGCAGGTGTCCATTTGTGAACATGGTGGAGGTGCACTGTTTGCATGTACATGCATATTGGACACATGGGCAGGGTGACATGCCCTGTATTGGCCAGTGTTAACACTCCATAGTTTCTATTGGTGGCCAGTATGCATTGTACTACACACATTTTGGAACTTGAGTGCGCATGTGTGTGTATGACATGGGTTGACACTGTGCTGTGGGTGATGCTGTTGTTGCTATCTGTCATTGGTTTGCATTACTAAGGTTAACACTGTCCCAGCTGCATAATCTTTAGTAATGCACACTGTTCACCTACAGGGTTGCATGGACCGTGCTATCACAAACACAAGAAATACTCACTTATACAGTAAAAGTGCATTAGTCTCATGGACCCCTGCCATAAATTAATATATAATAGAAGGTGTGAAGTTGTACCAAAAAAGAGTTACATACCAAGAAGGGATAACCTCTCTGGTCAGTATCTTTGGGAAAATACAAGCCCTCATTAATCATACAAGGCAAGCTTCAAAATACAAATTGGCAAGGATTCCAAAGACAACACTAAAGCATTCTTTAGTGTTGTTTATAATCTAGAGGGGAAATCTCAGATCAGGTCAGAGTTAATGTAAATGTTCACAAAGTCCACTTATCTGAATGACATTACCAATATCTTGTCAGACAGTTTGAATGCAGATTTCACCACCCTGTCGTTACACAAGGGCCACATTTCCAGACATGAAGAATGTAAAACCTGATGATTCACAGACACTCAAGTTAAAACATCTCTTTACCAAAGTCCAAACCACAGTGGCAATGGTACTGGACAGTGTCCCAGGCTGTGTCATACACAAGCTGACATATGAAGTCACCACTCACCTAAACACTCTGTTCAGATGCAGCCTCTATACAGGTTACATACTTGTGGAATGACACACAGTATTGGTTTTCACAGTCCACAAGGGTTGAGCTACAACAGCTTCTTCTTCTTCTCCTTTCGGATGCTCCCATTAGGGGTCACCACAGTAGATCATCTGTTTCCATTTCTTCCTGCCCTCTGCATCTTGCGCTGTCACACCATCCACCTGCATATCCTCTCTCACCACATCCATAAACCTCATCTTAGGCATTCCTCTTTTCCTGTTACCTGGTGGCTTCATCCTTAGCATCTATTTCACAATATACTCTGCATCCCTCCTCAGCACATTTACAAACTAACATAATCCTGCCTATCTGGCTTGGTCTACTATCCTTCAAACCTGGGCTGACCCTCTAATATACTTATTCCTAATCATGTCCACCCTCGTCACACCCAATGCAAATGTTAACATAAATTGATTAAGGGTAGAGCTACAACAGATGTTATCTGGAAGGCTATGGAGCACAGCATTATGGAACTCATTAACAGAGACATTATGAACCTGCAAACAATGCACCATACCCACTTAGGTTCTCTAAAGGCCAGATCATGGCTCCTACACCTAGTAGACTTCAAGCCAGTTAACAAGGCTATAGGTGAGGGAGGGGAGGTCCACACAGTGAAGCTATAGCTCACCAGCAATTCATACCCATCCCACATTCTGGTATTCTACATAACCTCAACAGACTGACCATAAATGATTGTTAGATGATGGATTGACAACTGATGCACAGATGTAGGACACACACTAACATTTGCATCCTCCATGTACAATTCTATGCCAGTAACAAGTGGTATTCACCTGCACTCAGTCCTGGGACCACTCCTGTTTGGCATATAGCTTTCTTAGGTACAAGCAAACACAGTAGGGATATGTCTGCCCACATTTGATGAAAATGCATACTGTGAGCTATACTTTATTCTTCAGATGACACACACATCCTCCAAAAGGGTATCATAGAGACAGATACTTGGTGTCAAAATCATGCTGTAAAACTATAAGCCAAAGAAAGCATAGTTATCCACTTTTAGAAAACAAAGTATCCCCAGAGTACCACATAGGTAGTAGCCCCCAAAATGTGGAGCAGGTACTAATGTATACATAGAGCCATGTGTTTAGTCATCTCTCCTTTGATAATCACATTACCAAAGGGTTTTGGAAATCCCTCTGTGGAGCACATAAGCAATAAAGGGTTTGCATGCAGATCCACAGAGGATGTTGCACACCTATAATGATTAGTCATCTTTGCCAGACTTTGCTTGCTTTGGAACAGGATTCGAATATACCTCAAGCATAAGCCCTCACTCACACTCTTCAATAGAAACTGTGATGAGTGGATATGAAACAGAAGACATAGCCCAGGGATCACTGCAGTGGCTAAGCTTGTCACAAGCATACAGAAGTGACCTAAGGTCTGGAAAATGCCAGCATGCTCTGGCAAAGCTAACAGATGCTTTCATGGAGAAAGCAGAGTACCCACCTATGAAAAAATTGAGGTCACATGTATGTATATGGCTTTGCCCCACAGCTACCTTACATGTATTATGCACATACAGTTGTCATTGTGATATGTCATACACTAGAAAAATCAAAACCCACTCCACATTGACCAACAGTGTCACACACACAGCAAGTGCAGGATTCAAATTCCTACCTAACCACATTATAATACTACAGCAGTATGTATTTATATGATGCGCTATACACATTACTGGGATTACACTTTCCCACAGGTGTATTTGTAGGATGGTGACATCATCAGACTTGACAAAGATGAGTATGTCACTTTTAAGGGGTGTGAGTAGTCTCCAAAAAGGTTGCTCCCTCCCCAGGGAGACACACACACAGTTGACAAGTGCAGGATTCAAACCCCTACCTAACTACATTATGATACTACAGCAGTATGCATTTACATGACGTGCTATATACATTACTGAGATTTCACTTTCCCACAGATATATTTGTAGGATGGTGACATCATCAGACTTGACAAAGATGAGTATGTCACTTTTAAGGGGTGTGAGTAGTCTCCAAAATGGTTGCTCCCTCCCCAGGGAGACACACATACACAGTTGGCAAGTGCAGGATTCAAACCCCTACCTAACTACATTATGATACTACAGCAGTACGCATTTACATGACGTACTATACATGTTACTGGGATTTTACCTTCCCACGGGTATATTTGTAGGATGGTGACATCATCAGACTTGACAAAGATGAGTATATCACTTTTAAGGGGTGTGAGTAATCTCCAAAAAGGTTGCTGTCTCCCCAGGGAGAGACAGACACACATACACATACACAGATGGCAAGTGTGGGGTTCTTAATCCAAACTAAGTACTTTTTTACACTTCAGCAAGCAATATGGAGTTACAGGATGCAATACAGACATTACTTGCTGAGAGTTTGCCCAAAGGGGTTTTTCACATTTGCTAACATCAGCAGGCTTATCATACTAGGTGTATTGTGAGTGTATTGTATGCATAGGCCATAACCATATCATATATGGGTTGATGCACCACATGCTCGCACACACAGGGTCAAACTGGTGGCTAAGCTCTGTCAACCCAATAGTGGACAATACAGTCAAGAGGAGTAGGGTCATACAAGCACAACACCAACAGTCTCACATAGACCTACAATATAAGCACCAGCAAAACACACACATAAATACACATTACCATACATGGAGAATACAAATATTAATCTGAAAAAGAGAAAGTGTCCTAAGCAGACAAGCAAGCATCATGCACCTCCAAGCACACACCAGAAAACAAATAATACACCAAAGCAGTGTGCCTCACAACAGGCCCTAAGGCAAAACAACATACCCAACACACTAGTAATAGGTGACTCCATAGTCAGGCACACACATGTTCCACTCACTAGGCTGGACAAGAGAAAGGTTACTGTCAGTTGTCTGTCAGGTGCTATGATTTGCCACATAACACAAGCACTTACATCACTCCAGAACAGGTACATATATGAAGCGGTCTTTGTACATGTCAGTGTGAATGATCTGAGACATACCTCCCAGGACAACATGACAAGAGATATATAGTAGCTCTATGATTGAATACAATGCCCCATTTGGAATGTACCTTACCCGACACCTGCAGCAACTGGAAAGATCCCAAAAGTACCTCACCAAGAGGATCAATGGACTCAAACAGATGCCCTACGCAGTTAGGCTAAAGAAACTCCAGCTCTGCTCAGTTCCTTACCGCCTACTCATAAGTGATCTGTGCCTGACGTATAAAGCCATGTCCAAACCAGAATTAATGGACATGCTCCACCTCAGGAAATCCAAATCCCTTAGAGCCACATGCTCCGGGGACTTAAACCTCAGCACATAAATAAATAGGACATGCTGGAGGGACAGATTCATATCCCAGAGGCTCCCCTCACTCTGGAACAAAATCCCAATCCATGTTAGGCAGAGCCCCTCAATGACCCTCTTCAAGAGAAATCTTGACGAGTGGATGGGAGATCGTAGGTTTACCCCTGGGATCTCTTCTGTGTCCCTACTAGACAGAGGCACAGTAAACTAACCTTAAAAGGGCTATCTTCTGTGAGCTACTATACAGAGGCACAGTCAGCTAATCTAAAAGGGTAGCGAAAGCCAAACACACTCTGGCTAGGCTTATAAATGCCCTAGGGCAGATAGCCTAGTATCAACCTATGATCATGTAGCCCAGGCTGGTATGACCCTGACCTTGAGTAGCATCTTACCTTCACCTACATGATACTGCAATGTAACAGAAAGATGATAAACTTCAACAATTGGCTGAGTTTCTGGTGTCATTCAAAGGGGATCCAGTCTCTGTCTGCCTGTGATGACATGATAGACAAGCCTCATTGCTTCGCTAGAAATGGTTTGCACCTGTCACCCCTATGCTTCTGAATACTGGCCAAGGCTCTTGCTGTCCCCATATTACCTTTTTTAGGCAAGGCTCAAAGGTTCATAAGTTCATAGGTAGGTACTAGGCTATCGGCCCTGGGGCCTATGCAAGCCCAGCCAAAAAGGTACCCTGGCTTTTGCCACCCAAGAAAATTATTTTCCTGTGCCACTGTCGAGCAGAGCCACAGAGGTGATCCCCGGGGTGAATTTCCTATTTTCCATACAATCATCAAGATTTTTCTTGAAGAGTGCTCATGAGGAGCATTGTTTGATATAGATAGGTAGTTTATTCCAGAGTATGGGAAGTCTCTAGGACTGGAATCTATCCCTCCGGCATGTTCTGTTTATTGTGGTGACAAGGTTTAGGTCCCTAGAGCGTGTTAGCTCAGAGAGACTGGGATTTCTTTAAGTGGAGCATGTCCAACAGCTCTGGGTTTGACATAGCTTTGTATGTTAGGCAGAGATCACCTCTGAGTAGGCGATATGCGATGGAGTAAAGTTGGATTTTTTTTGAGACGGTCTGTGTAGGGCATCTGTTTGAGGTCGGTAATCCTCTTTGTGAGGTATTTCAGCGGTCTTTCCAGTTGTTGTAGATGTCTTGTGAGGTACATACCAAAAGGGGCATTGTACTCTATAATGGCTCTAATGAGTGATGAGTAGAGGGGAACAATGACCTCTTTTTTTCTGGATGAGAAACCTTTAGTGATGAGGTGTGCCATGTAGAAGGATTTCCTGACTACTGTGGCGATGTGATTATCAAAGGAGAGACTACTGTCCACCTGTGTCCCAAGGTCTCTTATCACACCTTCGGTGTTAAGTATACTACCGCTTATGTTGTAGTTCATGGGTACAGAGTTTTTACCAAAGGGGATGACAATGCACTTTTTGGCATTGAGCTTGAGGCCATGGCTTTGACACCAGGCATCTGTCTCAGTGAGGCCCTTTTGTATGATGTCCACATCATTAGGAGTTTCAGTTATGGCTCCTAGTTTGCAGTCATCTGCAAACTTCATTAGCCAAAGACCTTCTGTGTTAACCTGTACTTCAGAGAAGTAGATACCAAACAGGAGAGGACCCAGGACTGAACCCTGTGGTACTCCACTTGTCACTGGTCTGAAGTCGGATTTGGAGTCTGCTCCTTTCACAGTGTGGGTTCTGTCAGTGAGCCAGTTGACAACCCATCTTGTGACATAGGGATTTATACCTAGCTTAGTAAGTTTATCTATAATTCCAGAGTGAGGGATTGTGTCGAAAGCCTTGGCGAGATCTAGATAGGCTGTGTGAACCACCTTACCCTTGTCTACGGCTTTGGTGACTGCTTCAAAGAAGGTTTAGGAGACATGATCTGCCTTTTACAAACCCGAACTGGGTGGGGTCCAGAGTTTGGAGATTACCAATATCTTTGTTTATAAGTTCCATGATGATACGTTCCATAGCCTTGCAGGCCAGGCTCGTCAGGCTAATGGGGCGGTAGTTCCCTGGGTCCATGGTGGTTTCCCCCCTTGTGGAGAGGGATGCTGTGCGCCATTCAACAGGCACTAAGCCTGAGGTGAGGCTATGACTGAACATGGTACTTAGGTAGGGTGCCAGTTCATTCTGTAGTTCATGTAGAATGCAGCCTGGGATGTTGTCAGGTCCCATGGATGCTGTGTTCTTGCCTTTGGAGAGTGTGTTTTTTACCTGTGCAGCCGTGATTACAGGAACTTTGCATTCTTCAGGTATAGAGATGGGCTCTTTAATGGGTGAGATGGGGGTAAAGTTAGCAGTGAACCTATCTGCCAGGATGTTGGCAATATCAGTTGGGTTTGTATATTTAGTGCCATTGTGCTGTAACTCAGAGCAGATCTGAGTGTTGCCATTGAGATTCTTGACAAAGCTATAGAATGCTTTGTGGTTGTCTTTAGAATCAGTGGCAATTTTGTTTTCATAACTAGCTTTGGAGGATTTTATCAGGGATTGCAGCTTCTTACTGAGGCTGACCAGGGAGCTCCTCCACTCATGGGATTTTACTCTCTTTTGCAACAGTTTCTTCATTCTGTTGTACAGTTTGTTTATGGCAGGGGACCACCAGATTGGCTTCCTTTTTTTTGGAGGATAGCATCTTGGTTCTGTTTGGGATAGCACGATCCATGCACTCATGTAAGTGCTTATAAAGTGCAATTGTGTAGGATTCAGTAGTCATAATAGTATTGTCCATCTGCATGGGTGTCATGAAGTTCACCACTTCTGTCTTAAGAAGCATGAAGTTGGCTTTGGAGAAAGTTTTACCATGGTTTCCTTAATGAGGGATGGGGGTAGAAAGTGGATATCTAGGGTAATTAGCTTATGGTCGGATTGGACCAATGAGGCATTGACTTCAGGTGTGGAACACCGGTCACTCAGGACAAACCAAACCCCGTAACCAACACAAATAACCACAAAGTGAGCTAAATGCTACTCATTGTCAGAAGTCTCAGCCTCCAAATGCACACACTGGAGGCACTTCTCAGTATGGAGAATATTGATATCTGTGCAGTAACAGAAACCTAGTTCAAGGCTCCAGAGAGCACACTAGCACTACCAGGATACTACTCATTCCAAACCTTACAGCATCAGAACCTGGATCATAGCACATAGGGCGGGGATGTATCCATATTCATCAGGGATACCTACACCTCCCTCTACATCCTCTCTACAGGATATGTACCCATAAAATGTTGCACAGCAATGGTCTTCCCACTCCACAGGGGTGGGGCCACAACAGACCTTGGCATTCCCGCTCTATGAGCCTGACAAGTATGATCTACAAGGCAATGGAGCCAATCATAATGGAACTCAACAATAAAGACATTGGGAACCTTCACACAGTTGAGCACACCCAGTTTGGCTTCGTCAAAGAAAGATCATGCCTCCTGAACTGGGTGGATTTCTTTGAGACAGTTACCAGGCTACAGATGATTGAAAGGAGCTCCACACAGCCTACATATACCTCGCTAAGGCCTTTGACACCATTCCCCAGTCAGGTATTATAGATGAACTCACCAACCTGGGCATAAATCCATACATCATAAGATGGATTGCAAATTGGCTCACAGATAGATCTCACAAATGAAGAGTTGCTGGCTACATGTTAGACTATAAACTGGTAACAACTGATGTCCCCCAAGGTTCAGTCCTGGGGCCCCTCCTGTTTGGTATATACTTCTTAGAAGTACATGCCAACACAGGAAGGTTGTGGTTGACTAAGTTTGCTGGGAACTGTAAAGTGTTTGCCATAATAGATTCCCTGGATGACACAAATATTCTCCAGAACGGACTCTATGAGACAGATGTGTGGTGTCAGAATCATGGCCTCAAGCTCAATGTGAAAGAATGCATAGTAATCCCCTTTGGGAAAACAAAGTACCACAAACTACCACATAGGTGTTACCCCCTAAAAACTGACGAGGTAATAAGGGATCTGGGGACAGAAGTAGATAGTCATCTTTCCTTTGACAATCATGTTGCCAAAGGGGTTAGTAAATCATATGTGGCCCACCTGATCAGCAAAGGGTTTGCATCAAGATCAAAAGAGGTAGTGGTTGTCCTCTGCTCTTAAGTCATCAGACCCATCATTGAGTACAATGCACCATTTTGGATGTACTCGACTAGGCATATCCAGCAGCTGGAGAGACCACAGAGGTACCTCACCAAGAGGATTACTGGCCTCAAACAGTTGTGTTATGCTCTCTGTTGCATACCGCCTACTCAGAGGCAAACTTCCTAACATACAGAGCCATGTCCAACACATAACTGTTGAACATGCTCCATCTAAGGAAAACAAAATTGAGTCACACTACACACTCGAGGGATATGAACCTCATCACAACAATGAATACAACATGCTGGTGGGATAGAGTACCATCCCAGAGACTTGCCTTACTGTGGAACAGAGTCCCAATGTACATCAGACAGAGCCCCTTGCTGACACTCTTCAATAGGAACCTTGATGAGTGGATGGGAAACAGACAATTCATGCCAGGGATCACATCAGCAGCCCCACTAGAAAGGGGCTTAGGGTGCTAACTATTAGAACTAGGACTTAGGAGACTAAGCAATGGGGTGGTGAAAGCTGCACAACTTCCCTAAGCTAATATATGCCTCCGTAAAGATAGTCTACTTCATACCTATGAACCTATGTGACAGGTACATGTCTACAGATAGTAGATGTGTACTTCATTGTACAGTCATGTTGTACAGCAGGCACATGCACCACATACACTGTAATGCTTACAGATACTGGTGGCTATTATGTACATTGGGTGAGATGTGCACCTCATGTCTTTTGTGCCATTGGGATGTGTGCTGTGTGGGACAGTCCTGGATGTCTCCCTGTCATGGTCACCCTCTTACACACATCTCTGCCCATCCATCTTTGGCTTATTATACTGTGTTCCCCCTACATATATAGGTACAATAGGTAGGTAATAGGCTATCTGCCTGAAGGCATATATTAGTATGGCCAGAGTGTGCAGCTATCACCACACCTGGGGTTAGTTCCCTATGCCTCTGTGTAGTAGAGCTGATGAAGTGATCCATGGTGTGACAGTTCAGTTTCACATACACTCATCAAGGCTCCTCTGGAAGTGTATCAGTGAGGGACTCAGCTTAATGTAGGTTGGGAGCCTGTTCCAAAGCAAGGGAAGTCTGTGAGTTAATAATGTATCCCTCCAACATGTTCTATTTATTGTTGTGATGATTATATCCCTAGAGCATGTGGCACAGTGAGCTTGGGTTTACTTCAGATAGAGCATGTACATCAGTTCTGCATTGGACATGGACCTGTATGTTGGGCAGAGATCGCCTGAGTAGATGGTATGCAACAGAGTACATATTGAGTTACTTCAGTCTTGTTGCATGGGGCAACTGTTTGAGGCCAGTTATCCTCTTGTTGAGGTACTTCAGTGGTCTTTCCAGCTGCTAAAGGTGCCTAGTCAGATTCATCGCAAGTGTGTCGTAGTACTCTCTGATGGGTCTGATGACTGATGAGTAGAGGGAACCTCCTTTGACCTACATGCAAAGACTTTGGCAATTGGTGGAGACACATAGCATGATTGTCTAACAATTTTGTGAATGTGTTTCTGAAAGTAGAGATGACTATCCACATGTGTCCATAGATCCCTTATTATTACCTCCATATTTAGGGTGTTGGCACCTATGTGGTATTTGTATGATTGTAGCTCTAGACCATAATTTTGGCACCACATCTGTCTGACTGAGACCCTTTTTAAGGATGTCTGTGTTGTCCCAAACTTCGATTATGACAACCTTTTTGCAGTCATCCACAAACATTGCTAACCATAGCCCTCGTGTGTTTGACAGTACTTCTGAAAAGTATATACCAGACAGGAGGGGTCCCAGGACTGAGCCATGGGGGACAACAGTTGTTACCAGCTTACAGTCCAACAGGGAGATCACAATTCTTACCTTGTGAGATCTATCTGTGCCCCAGTTGGCAATCCATCAGACGACAAACGTGTTTATGCACAGGTTGTTGATTTTGTGGCTACGACATGTGTGTGGGATGTTGGAAAAGGGCTTTTCAAGGTCTATGTAGGCCGTGTGGAGCTCATTTCATTGATGTATGTCCTGGGTAACTGCTTTGAAAACTGTCTAGCAGGTTTAAAGACCATGATCTGCCTCTAACCAAAGCAAAATGGTTAGGGTTGGGTGTTTGTAGGCTCCCAATAGTTCTGTTTATGAGTTCCATAATGATGGACTCTATGGTCCTGCAGATCAGGCTTATTAGGCTTATAAGACAATAGCTCCCATGGTCTGTTGTGCACCAACACTTGTGGAGTGTGCCAAACGTTGCTGTAACCCATTCAACAGTTTCATATCCTGTACAGAGGGTGAGTCTCAACAGACTGTTCAGGTGCAGGGTCTGTTTGTTTTGGAGTTCACATATGACACAGCCAGGGACACCATGTCATTCCATAGACACTGTATTTTTAGGTTTGGATAGAGCAGTTTAACCATTGTATATGTGATTTCTGGGTTTTCACAATCTCCAGGTATGGTAATGGGCCCTTTTGTCATTGAGAGAGGGGTAAATATGTATGAACCTGTCTGACAAGATGTTGGCAATGTCAGTCGTGTACTTGTATTCATTTACACTTTGCATTAACTCAGAACATATATGAGTTTACATTGATATTTATGACATAGCTAAAGAAAGCTTCATGGTTCTCTATGGAATCTTTGGCAATATTTGTGGCAGAGCTTGGCTTGGATAATGTTAGGAGTGCTCATTGTTTCTTGATGATACTGATCGGAGATTTATTGATCTTCTTTGGATTTTAACTTTCTTTGAACAACTTAAGTACTTGTATTACATAGTTTGATTATGACAGGGGTCCAATATATTATATGGGTCTGTTTTCATATCACTGTGTGCACAAGGCAGGATTGGTGAATAGTGACGTGTCTGGAGTAAGAACTGCAACTACCAGATATGTGTGGCCCACTGCTGTACTCAGACATGGCCTAAGTGTGTGAGCATGCCCAGTATGACCTTTCAGTATGTCGTTGACTGAAATTTGCTAAATTTGTTTAAGTGTGTGAGTGTGCCCACTATGGGCATATATACTATATGTGTGTGAAAAATCAAGTTGGTTTTTACTTCAGGGCTCACCTTTGTGTTGTACATCGACAGGAAGCACGCTGTACCTGCAGGGCTTCCATGAGTCAATTTGCATAGACTTATCAACATTTCTACATACGGGGGGGACAGCTATTATTTGTATATTTCTACCTGGGGGGCACACTTGATTCTTACTGTGGGTGTGCATAGGATAAGGGGTACACCTGACACTTATGCACATTTGCTAGGCCTGTACTGCTATGTCAGGTACTCCATTTCAGTCTGTACTGTTGCCTATCTTACTGGCTTAAGGCATAGCACTGTACTACAGACCTTAGCTTCCAATTACACGCATATTAGTTTGTGACTTCATAGCCTACCCAACCCACATCACACTGCCTGGCCTGCTGTTATCTGTCTGCATAGGCCTGGGGTGAGGTTACCCATATGCCTCTTCAGAGGGCATGATACAGCATTTGTTTGTGTATGCGTTTGCGTTTGTCTACAACTGTCCTGCTGGCTGTGACTGTTAGGTATGTGAGCCCCCCAACTGGTATGTGTGAGTGACTTAAGTTGTGTCTGTGCCAGTAAAATGCTATCATGGCTTAGTGGTTCAGTACTGTGACTATAGTGCACAGTATCCTGAGTTTGAGCCCTGTCACTGCTTTTTCTTCTCCTGCTGGGCAGACCTGACTGGTTAAGGAACAGTAAAGCAGGTGTGAGCGTGTTTACCCGACTTTGCCCAACTTTGCTCAACGTTGCCCGAAGTTGCGCTGGTTAGCGTGGTGTGCCGCTATGCGCAATTGTATTTAAATATGCTCAATACTGGTAAAATGTGCTTAACAGTGCTTTATATTGCTTAAAATAGGGCACTCATGCCTCAGGTGGTGCTGCAGGGCTGCCTATGTTGGATGCACATAGTACACTCCCTACACATGTTTAAAAACAGGTAGTGTCAAATTAGGCATCCCTTTTACTGTATGTGTGAGTCAGAGAGAGGTGTCATTTCCAGGGTTCCTACTGAGTCAGTGTATGTGCTATGCATTGCCTCTTTGCCAAGGCCAGGGCATACTGGGCACTCCTCCTTCTGCCTACTGGGGCAGGCTCAGGTTGTTCCTCCTCTGAGTCACGCTGTGCCTGTGCAGGCCTTGGCAATGGTGAGGGGCTGTTTGGCCCTGCCCCATGCTGTTCCTGCTGCAGCTGTTTCCGCAGGATCATATTATGTAGCATGGCACATACCATAACAATTTGTGTACATGTAGTTGGTGAGTACTGCAAGGCTCCACCAGATGTGTCCAGGCACTGGAACCATGACTTGAGCATCCCAAACACATGCTCAGTTATGCTTCTTGTTTGTGCGTGTGCCTCATTAAGGAGTTCTTGTTCAAGTGGATGTGCATTTCTGATGGGTGTCATCAGCCATGGCTCCAGTGCGTATCCAGCATACTCTTCTAGGTGACCATAGGGAATGTCCCCATTGGCAAATAACTGGTACAGCTGGGTCAGATGCCAAATGTGGGAATCATGATAGCTTCCAGGGCATCCAGCACACACATTCATTATTATGCCCTGGGCATCGCATATGAACTGGCGGTTGATGGAGGGGAAGCCCTTGCGGTTGATATAGACCCTACCCCGCTCACCGGGTGGTGCTTTGATGCATATGTTCATGCAGTCTATTGCACCCACTACCTCAGGGTATTCTGCTATTTGGTGGAAAAGACTCATATTGCTGGCCAATGCCTCACAGGAATTGTGGAAATATATGTGGTCACCGACATGTGCTGACATGGCATCCAGGAACTGGTGGAGTTCCCTGGATGCTGATGCCTATGAAATCCCCATCATATCACCAGTTGGTCTTTGGAAGGTACCTGTAGCTAGTATTCTTAGGCTAACACATACTTTGGTATCCACTGGGATGGGTTCCCCTCTGTTGGTTCTGTGTGTGAGGCATGGCTGGCACAGCTCAACAATTTGCTGTAGGAGGTCCCTGTCCACCCTATAGTGCTCCACTATCTCCAGCTCATGTAGCCCCTGGTAGGTTACCCTGGGTCTGTACACTCTTCTCCATCTCCTCACTGTGGATTGCTCAGCAGCATTCACAACATCACCACCCTTAGCACTTTGAACATGTTGATTTATGATAGCAAGAGCAGCCCCTAACATTTTGTCTGACTTAAGCTTTTTAAGCTTTCCCTCTTTGTATACCACAGTGTTGCAGAGTTCTTGAGAAAAAACAGGGGGAATGCTGTTTGCAGAGTTTAAAGTGCTGGGCTGAGCTGGGCTAGTCTGCTGCCTGTGTAATTGGCTGATTCTGATATATTTCACCTGGAAGCTCAGCTAGTTCTCCTTGGTTAACTTCCTACTACTTCTTTTCCTTCCTTTTGCCTTTCTGTTTTTGCCCGGGGGGGAAGCTCCATGTAAACAAGTGCAAGCACATGCACATGAGCGCACACACGTGCACATGAATGCACACACTGTGTGCATGTTTGCAAGGAGTTTCCTAACTTTTAACAGTGTGCACCTTTGGTTTGAGGTTTTCAAATAGGACAACTGTAGGCACGCCTCTTGCAATCCTGAGCAACTCAGGGCAAACACAAGCCACTGTGCTCTAATTATCTTACTGCCTTTCTGACACACCCCCTCATGATGTCACCTATATTCTAGTCTTCTACTCACCTACTCCTACTCTTACACTCTTGGGACATGCCTCACATGCTGGAGGAAATTGGGATTCACTATCCTTATCCTCATTTGCATAGGATTGCCTAGTAATGCATGGTTGCATCTCTCACACTGAGCTCCCCCCCCCCTTAGTAACCACTAGTCAGTGGCCATGTTGTCTTCAGCCTGCCATTCACCTGCATGGCAGAATAAGCTTTTTAGTGAAAATGCCTATTTTTGGCTTTTTTTTAAATTATTTTCTTGTTTTTATAAGCGCCGCATGTTTGCATGGTGCTGCGCTATGCTTAAACATCGAAGATCTGGAAAAAAAGTAACATCTTTATATTTTTAAACATTTTAAAATGCCAATGGCCTTATATTTGGCCATTGGCATGCTTCCTCAACTGTATGCATCCTTTATTTGGAGCTGTCATAGCTCCGTTTAGCTATTTGCAGAAATGTACTCCGTTACCAACGGAGTACATTTCTGCAGCTAACACTAATCTTCCACGGACAGGTTAATGTTTCCTGGATCACAAATTTACCTCATTTGCATGGCTTTCACCAGCAAATGAGGTAATTTGCATACCATGATATTGTCCGTGCAAGAGTAGCTTTAGCAGCTCTTGTGCACGCCCCTGCCGGCTGTTCCTGGATCGCACGGCAGACATTTTGCCGCCGTGATCTCCTACACTCTTCTTGCACTCCGTGCAAGCTTTTGTGAATCCGGGGGACAGTCTTTAATTGACCTATAATTAAGGTAATGCATGCTAAGACACATGGTACAGCCTGTGTTTCTTACTTTAGGTGCTGTCTGTTTTTGTATTATCTTTATTCCTCTCCAAGATATAGACAACAATTTGAATGCTTTCAGAAAATATTAACTTTTAGCCTTAAAAAGTACTGCTATCATATCTGCTTATCTCCATATAAGCATAGCAACCAGATACATAGTTGTCTTCAGCTACAAGCTTCTCATATTGTACTGTGAATATTTATTTGCTAAAGGAAATGTTTTCATTATATTCAGTGTTCACATATCTACTTGCTTTAATTTAAAACTTGTTGTTAGATCAAGCCAAGGGCCTTAATCCAGTCATTCTCCTATGCAACAGAAAAAACATATCAGCTGTACTTATTACATGACCTGTGTACTTTTTTGCCCCACCCTCACTTTGGAAACCCAAAATTACAGATTATTATCTTAAACATGCATTTGTCCTGACTTTCTTCTTTTTTTATATTGTAATGCCAACAGTTTTTCAAACTAAAATAAGAAGAAAGAAATAATAAGAAAAAAAGGGGCACATGCTTACATTAGTATCCTTATAATACACAAACATAACTGAAATGCTTTACTGTATAACATGCAATTTATACCATGAATGTTTCATAAAAATATTAAGAACAAAAATTGTTTTACTTATAGTTACCTGTTTCCCTCCACTGTCCTTCCTGTTAATGTTCTTCAAAATGATAATGACATAAAACAGGGCAAATACTTTGGAGTCCCCTACAAATTTAACAACATCAAAAAAGTCCGATATTTCTAGTTTTACTTGTTCAGTCATATTTCATAAATGTGATTGATGCCTTGTAATCCCACAATTATTCATTAATTTCTGAGTTGGTGGTTTTCTTGCTGTTGATCTCCATCTTCAAACTGCAGTCTCTGGTTCATTTCCAACATACCCCCAGTTCTTCCAGTCAACTCCTATGCTTTCTCTGTCTCTCATGTGTTTTCCTTTCCAACAGTGGAAAATGTTTCACTGGCAAAGTCTCTCTATGAGCTTTATTATCAATTGAATAAGAAACATAGTCCCATTCTGTTTGATAGCTCCCTTTCTGTTGGACAAACTTTTGTCTTTCCTCCTAAGCCAATTCTACATCAAAAATGACCTTGATCCTCCAGGAAAAAATATTCTGAAGATAGCTGGATACAGCAGCTTGACTCTCACACCTTCTTCCTGACATTTCCCTGATTGCTGGAATAAATTTGCTCTTCTTCTTCTTCTGCCTGATGTACAGTGAATAATCATTTTCTATAGTCTACTGTCTTTAACTTTTAGTACTTTGCCCTTCTGCCACAGTTTTATCAGCATCAACTCCTTCTGCTGGTATGATTGCATTTTACTAATACAGGTCTTGGCTGCTTTTGCATGGCCGGGTTTAGAGCATACATTTAATGTGCCCATTCAATTAACAAACCCAGCTGTGGAATAGCAGTCCAGTTGCTTATTTGTGCTTTCATAAAATTAATGCAGTCTGTTCTTTCCAGTTTCTCTGGTACGGCAGAAACCTTTAATATTTCTCTGAGCACTCTGTCTTCCAACTCCTCCATTCTCTAAAACAGGTCTTCTTGAGAAGACTCATATTCAGCCAGCCTTTTCTTCATTTCAACCTCTGATTTTTGCAGTTTTATCAGTTCTTCTGAATAGTTAGTTAAAGCTTCTTCTATTTTTCCAGACTTTTGTTTGATATGCTTTTTTGTATTTATTTTAATCACATCTAAGGATATTTTATTTTTTTTTCCTCTTACTGAAAGTCATCTCTTGGACAAACGTTTGTCTTTCCCCCTAAGCCAATTCTATATCAAAAATTACTTTGATCCTCCATGAAACCTATGAACCAAAGCTGGACCTTAAACCATTCTTTGCTAAACAGCTTCAGGATTCTTCCTCGCTGGTGTTTTCTCTTGACCTTTTTCCTGGTTGAATTTCTTTCAGATTCTTTAAATTTATTCTTTGGATCCAGACTCTGTGCTTACTTGGCCATTATTGAATTTTATTTGAGCTGACAATATTACTGGTTCTTATTTCTCAGTTTCTTTTTTCACACTGGGACAGCTGAAATTCAGCTGTTCATCAGCGTGCAGCCATCTTGGAAGTCCTTGGGCCACTCCTGTTTGACATTTATTTCTTAGAGGTCAAAGCCAGTTTAAGGACAACTGGCAAACCAAGTTTGCTAATGCCTGTAAACTAAATGCCATTACTAACTCTCCAGAACACACCAAAATCCTCCAAGATGGTCTTTTCTTTTCCATATGAGTAGCTGTTTTCATAACTATGGACTAAAACTAAATGCCAAAAAATGTATAATAGTATCCTTCTGCATGCAAAGCATTCCCTTAAATGATTACATTGACAATACAACCCTTAAAATTGATCCAGTAGTTAGAGACTTGGGAACTTATGCAGACAGTCCATTGATCGCCATGTATCCACTATTATAGGTTCATAGGTTAGTACTAGGCTAACTGCCCTTGCAAGCCATTTTAAGCCTAGCCAATTATCCCTTGTGAGATTCAAACCCTGTACCTTGTGTTTGCAAGAAAGTCCTTTTTCATTGCACAACTTATTTGTAAGGGTAAGGCATCCAGGTTTGGGGATGTGATCTATCCACTGATTTGGCACTTATTAGACCAATCATTGAGTTTAATGCCCTTTTTGGAATGTACTTGTCCAAACGTTTGACACAATTTGAATGCCCACAGCATTTTCTCATCAAGAAAATCAAAGGTCTAAATCATGCAAACCACAATGATTGTCTCAAAGCCTTTTCTGTATTCTTGGAATCGTACAGTGTGCTAAGAGCTGACCTTTGCATCACAAACAGAGCCTCAACAGATGCCATCTTTGCAGAGCCTACTACACATCCATAAGTCTAATAGTGGCATAAACACCTGTCCAAGAGATCTTAATCACTTCTGCAACATAAAACATGCTGGAGGGATATATATGTATCAAAACAATTCCACTTCTTTGGAATTGTCTTCTTCTTCACATAAACCAAAGTACTTCTCTTACTTAGTTCAAACACAATCTACATCAACGGACAGAAATCTGCAAATGCATCCCTGAAGTAGCACCTTGTCCATTATGGAAGGGAGTAACATGTAAATGTAAGCTCCTTAAGGGTCAATAACCTAGTAAGAATCTATGGAAATAAGAAACTATATCTACAAACACTTTTTCCAGTTGTCAGTCCCTGACATGGGTCATGAAAGTCCTGCTTATTATGTAAATGGAAAAATATTTTCTAATTTGTGGCACTCTGTTGAACTGCTTCTAGAAAAACTTATATATGTAAATGGAATTAATTTCTAGTTTGTGCCACTCTAAGAACCATTATCCTTTCAAGGCCTAGTTGCCCCTTGTTTTTGGATATTTGTGTGAGCTGTTATCATCTGGCCTCTATTATTCCTCTATCAAGGTTCACCTTTCAGACATTTCTCTTTGTATCCCCTTTCTACATGCCCTCAAGCCACTCACTTTTTGAAAGGAGTTTTGCATATCTGCTCACTTAGACACCATATGACTCCTCCTTAGGATCTTAAATGACAATTTAAATGACAAAAAATCCAAATCCATCAGGACCACGAGAGCTAAAGACTTAAACCTCAGCACAAGTATGAATAGGACATGCTGGAGGGATAGATTCATAACCCAGAGGCTTCCCATGCTTTGGAACAGGATCCCAGTTCGTATTAGGCAGAGCCCCTCACTGACTCTCTTCAAGAGAAATCTTGATGAGTGGATGGGAGATCGTAAGTTTACCCCAGGGGTCACATCTGTGTCACTGCTAGACAGGGGCACAGTAAACTAATTCTATTATATAAGGGGACCTTCACTGTGTCACTACTAGACAGAGGCACAGTATTCTAGATTTATTCTGTACATTTTTGTACCATTTCATGGGGTGGCAAAAGCCACATCACTATGGCTAGGCTTACAAATGCCCCAGGGCATATAGCCTAGTACTATACTATGAAACTACTATGAAACTATGAGATACAATACTTATTTTCTGCTTCCCAATGTATTATTTCCCCCTATTTGTCAATCTCACCACTGGAACTAATTCAGACAAGGAAATGCATTTATGTTTACATTTCTGATGATTTCTACTTTATTGTTAGTGGCAGAGCTAGCTGTCGCATATCTCATGTATTCAAATGAGACACTGAGGCTGGGTATGCATTCAAGTAATTTATTATACATGCACACATCAGGACCTATAACTTGTACATATACTTTGTACTTCATATGCTTACTGACTGGTTATTTCTAACACACTCACATGTGCATCTGCATTCAGGCTTATACTCACACTGATTGACTACACAAAATGGCACTGATCTTGCAAGTTCTCAGTAACTTATATACATGTGCTCTGTGACTACAGTCATACCTCTCAACATCTTAGAGCAAGAAATCTGGACAAAGCCATACATAAAAGTGGGACAAAAAGCCCCAAAATAGGGACATTTTAAATATTAGTCTTACAAACTTACAAAGTTGATCGAATAACAGGGTTTGCATTAGGGTGACTTTTATGAAAGGCATGACATCTGAAACTCAAATCCATCCTCATCCTCAACCCCTTTTTCCACATGGGCTTGGGGTGTCACTTCAACAGTGACAATCATCTCGAGCCAAGGTTTACACCACTGGGTGACTAGTCCTGCCACTATAGTTCATCCATAGCACTCATTCACAAATGCACTTGCACCTACAGCCAATTTAGAGTGTCCAATCCACCTACTGCACGCCTTTGGAATGTGGGAGGAAACCAGAGCACCTGGAAGAAACCCATGCAACCACAGAGAGGACATGCAGACTCCACACAGAAGGCACCCCAGCTGAGAATTGAACTGGAGAACCTCATGCTGTGAGGCAACAATGCTAACCGCTGCACCACCACAGCCACCTAATGTCTGTCATTATTTTCTAACTTAAATGTTTAATGGTTTACCACTAATTTGCCAGAAAACCACAATTTTATGAAAAACGGACCAAAAATATGAGGCAAAAATCTGGACATTCTGCGAAAATCTGTACAGTTGAGCGGTATAGTGGCTAACTAGATTCAATATACACACTGATCTGCAATAGCCATGTTTCTTGAAAGTTGACTCTTGTTCTCTCCCAGTAGTCATTAAGCATTCTTCCAAGTCATCTATCACTCTGAGAACTCTGCAGACTTAGGTACGCCCACCTCAGCTATTTTCTTTTTTTCAAATACAATTTTTATTAGTTTTGCAAGATTTATAACAGAAAAAAATACAGAAACATACCAAGACACATCATAATACATTATATACAATTATCAGTCTTGCTATACAAAAGGATTGCAACCCTGTAAACAAGCAGACATAGTCTATCATAGCAAGGCAATAGAAACGAAAAGAAAAATAAAATAAAAAGTGATAAAGGAATAACTTCTATTCTAAACACCCAGGGCAGCTATATCAAAAACATGAACCTTAGGGATAGAAAGTAGTGAAGAGACCCCCTTATAAGAAACTAATGTGATATAAGAAAATATATAATTTGTCCATATTTAATGGGAGAATTAGTGACGGTTAGAGGAAAGAATGTAAGTTTGATTTATGAGTAGAATAGAGAAGAAAAAGGGGGTATATTGTGAGAGAACACTATTAACAATATTTACAACTATTTACAACATGGATGCCTTAACAAATGTGCAGAGGGACATCATACTAGTGTGACTGACAATAGAGTATCATCGGCATTTATTTGTTATAGGACTGAAAAGTATGAACACAAAGGTCTTCACAGATTTTGTTAATAGTAGTGATTGTATGACAATTACTTTGATTGAATGAATTAAGTCAAAGGGACTACACCAGTATTTCTGGAAATAGTCTTTTTTCTTTTTACTGCTAGAGCAGAATTTATGTGCAGATATATACTTAATTGCCATAGTTTTAAAAATTCTCCCAAAAGATTATTGAGGGATTTGCCCAGTTCTTACCTATAAAGTATTTGAGAAGAGCACACACAATTATTAAGATGCGTCTCTGAACACCTGTTATAGGTTTAGGAATAATATTCAGGATTGTGGTTTCCCAGGAAAAGGTGGTCTTCTCGTACCCCATTTTTTCCAGTTGAACTCTAAGAGAACACCATAATTTATAAATATTTTTGCAACTCCAAAAGATGTGGAGTAAATCTGCATGCTGGAGGGAATAAAAGAGACATGTTAGGTTTTTGTTATACGCAAATTTTAATAGAACCACAGGAGTGTAGTAGGAGTTATTATTGATCATAAGTTGGGTATAAATCAAATTTGTGAAAGGGGTTAGATTAAGGTATTCTGAATAGCTTCATATTTGGACTCAGTAGAAATTTTACCTTGAATGTCATCCCAGTATTTGGAGTATAAGAGCGATTGCTGATATTTGATGTTTATTAAGAGCTTGTAGGCATGAGATATAATTTTGTTCCTAAGGGAAAGGGTTTTGATAATTGATTGTGCTTGAGTTACATCCTGTTCACTCACTTTGGTGTTTTCAATTTTTTGTTTTATTAATAAATTAAGTTGTCTTAACATGGGGTCATATCTACATGGTGCCCCAAAAAGTTCTTTAACAGCAGCAAAGTTCTTAGAATGGTAAAAATGCCATACTGTGGCATTTTTAATTATGGGAAGGCTAGATAGGTCTATCATTTTATTATTAATTTTTATATTTGGGTTTAGGTGAATTGGTTGGAGAACAAGGAAAATATCCTGTAGATTAATAGAATGTAGCAATGCTTGAAAGATATACATTTTTTAATGTAGATATAATTTTAGATTTGTATTCACTATCAAGGATTAAATATGAGATAGAGTGATGGTTTAATTTGAGTGATTGTATATACTTGCACTAGATTTTAACCAGATTAGGGTCCATGTATCAACCAATGGTTCATAGTTCACAGTTTGGATTAAACGGCTTGCATTTATTATATTATAGTAAAGACTAAAATCGGGGAGGCTCAATCCATCTTTTTTCTTTTGGAAGTATTAATTTTTTATAAGAGATTCTGTTTTTTTAGGGAGCCAGAGGAATTTTGAGATGGTGATTTCCATTTTATTAAAAACAATTTGGGGTATATTTAAGTTTATGGAGTTTAGATGAAATAATATCCTGGGGAGAATGTTCATTTTAACAAAGGCAGTTTTTGACAGTAAGGATAAATTGATATTTTTCCATCTGGACAGGTCATTGTTAATTTGTTCCCAAACTCTACTCAAGTTAGCTTTCATTAAATCCTGATGCGTGTGCATAAAGTTTATTTCTAGATATTTGACTGAATATTTAACAGGTATGTCAGAAAGGAGGAAGTAGGATTCCAGGTGTTTACGAAGATTTAATGAGAAAATAGAAGATTTTGTGGGATTTAGTTTATAGTTAGCAGTAGTGGAAAAGAGACTTATTGATTTATGAATTTTATGGAGATCACTATTCGGGAGTTCAAAGTAAATATTTAAATCATCTGCAAATGCTGAATATTTTATCTCAATGTTAAAGACTTTTTGTATATGATGATATTTTTTTGGCTAATGAATAGTAGGAGAGGTTCAGGATAAATATTAAAAAGATATGGTGAAAGGGGCAGCCCTGTCTAGTTCCATTAGTAATTTTAATAGGTTGGGACATTGTTTTATTGATGTACAGGGAGGTAGAAGCATTCTTGTAGAGCATTCTTATAGTGTTAATCATAAAATCAAGGAAGTTGAAGTATTGCATGGTTAGATATAAGAAATTTAGATCCACATTGTCAAAAGCTTTAGTGGCATCAAGCGTGAGGGCATATCTTGGATGTTATCATTTTTAAGAAATAACTTTATTGTGTCTAAAGTGAGAGCATTATTGCATAGCTGTTGTTGTTTCATGAAACCTATTTGCTCAGAGAAAATAATTGAAGCTAGAACCTTCTGCATTCTACTCGCTAGGATAGATGTCAGAAGTTTTATATCTATATTAATGAGAGCAATGGGTCTGTAGCTAAGAGGGTTATGCTTGACAGAATTGGGTTTCAAGATAAGGATTGTTTTAGAGTTGTTCAAATATTTATCAGTAATCCCCTTTAGGATGATGTAGTTGTAGAGGTTAAGAAGAATTTTAATAAGTTGATCATTGAAAATTTGGAAAAAATTCACCTGTAAAACCATCAGGTCCCAGCGCCTTGTTGGGTTTGAGCCTTTTGATAGCTAACTTTATTTCACTTAGAGTTATAGGGCTAGCTAATATATTATGTTGTGAATGACTTAGTTTGGGAAAGGATAGTTTATCCAGGAATTCTTTGTAAGTATCCTTAGGAGTTTGATTTTTGGGGTTGTAAATATCACTAAAGATTTCTATGAAGGAATTAACAATGTCATAATGTCTGTTTAGAGTTTTCCTTTTATATTTTAATTCAGATATATTGTTTGGGCCATCTTTGATGTTTATTAGTTTGGCCAGTGTTCTAGAGGGGGTTTGAGCCCATTCTGAGTATCTATACAGGAGCCTTAATTTGGCTAAGGATTGGTTTTGTTGATAAAAGGAGTATATTTTGTTTGAGTCTCATGTAGTTTATTTTCTAAGTCTGGAGAGTACTTATTTTGAAGTTGTAAATCAATTTTCTTATACTCATCAGTAAGGTCACTGATGTGCCTTTGCTCCTTTTTTTTTAATAAAAGGATGTTTTTTGAAAAAGTATCCCTCTGATAACATCTTTGGCAGCAACCCACTGAACATCAAAAGGGATGGAGCACACATGGGATTCAAGCTCAAACTGTTTCAGATATTGGTTAATTTCATTTATAACATCATCTTTTTTAAGGCTATTATTATTTAATGTCCAGGTCGGACTGCTACCGCGGCCATTAATGTGTTGTGTTGGGTTGATGCTCAGAGACACATTGGAATGATTTGAGATAGATTTTGCCTCAAGGACAAAAATATTAATTTTATTTGAGAAGACATCTGAAATTAGGAAAAAGTCAATTCTAGACCAGACTTTATGAGATGCCAAGAAGTAGGTATATTTATTTACCATTCTATCATGATCAAAAATTTGAAATGGGTTAGTTAAGTTGAAATTATTTACCAGGTCTTGAACAGATGCAGTCAGTTGGGGGGGTTTGCTTCCTGTTTTTTTTGAGCTGTCATTCAAGGGGTCAATAAGCACATTCCAGTCACCACCTACAGTAAAGAAATGGTTAGTATACAGTAATAATCAATTGTGAATTTCATAAATAAATAGATATTAGTTGGAACATGGGCTATATATGTTAAGAAAAAGTATTGGGCAGTTAAATTGAGGGTAAGAACAGGAAAACAGATACTACCAACTATTAGGGTCTGATTTAGCGGTTAAAATTTCCCCAGGGAAGGTTTTTTTTAATTAAGATGGCTGTACCTTTTTGATGAAAGACTATTTCCAGCTGATATTATATGACTGATCCAGTTCCATTTCCTATCATTATCCCATTGGTCATTTGTCAGGTGTGTCTCTTGTAAATAGAAAATATTAGATTTATCCTGGTAAATTAGGTGCATAATCAATTTCTTTTTTTTTAATTATCTTGAAGACCATTTATATTCCAAGCATTGACTTTAATCATAATGCTTTAATATTTAAGTGTAAAAAGAAGAAAGAAAAACTGTACAAGTATTTTTAAAGAAAGTGATTTGTATGAACTTTGTTAATATATTAAGCATAGTGTTAGATGATGTCCTAGTGACTAAAAAAGGTAGTTTGAATAGAGTGGCATCCAAGTACCCTACCTCAAACCTAGCACCTAACCACAAAACTCCCTGAAATGATCTAATATAGCAAACAAACAAATGCATATTACATGTTACAGGACATTGTTGTATGTATAGACTAGCATTAGAAAGTAGCAGGGAGAAAAGCATACTAATCCCGATATTCCAAGTGTCGGCAAGCATTGGACTGCTCACCCCCTGCCACTCCATAAAAGAATTATAAACTAAAACTGAAAATAGAGTAGTACCAAAGGAGTCATGTCTCTGGATAAAGTACCTTGAAGATTTACCTTAGATACCATGAAAAGCATGCACTAGTCAGGATGTTAAGTCTATGCACTAGTCAGGCTGTTATCATTAAGTCTATGCACTAGTCAGGATGTTATCATTAAGTCTATGGACTAGTCAGGCTGTTATCATTCGGTCTATGCACTAGTCAGGCTGTTATCACTAAGTCTATGCACTAGTCAGGCTGTTATCATTAAGTCTATGCACTAGTCAGGATGTTATCATTAAGTCTATGGACTAGTCAGGCTGTTATCATTCGGTCTATGCACTAGTCAGGCTGTTATCACTAAGTCTATGCACTAGTCAGGCTGTTATCATTAAGTCTATGCACTAGTCAGGATGTTATCATTAAGTCTATGGACTAGTCAGGCTGTTATCATTCGGTCTATGCACTAGTCAGGCTGTTATCACTAAGTCTATGCACTAGTCAGGCTGTTATCATTAAGTCTATGGACTAGTCAGGCTGTTATCATTCGGTCTATACACTAGTCAGGCTGTTATCATTAAGTCTATGCACTAGTCAGGCTGTTATCAAGTCTATGCACTAGTCAGGCTGTTATCATTAAGTCTATGCACTAGTCAGGATGTTATTAAGTCTATGCACTAGTCAGGCTGTTATCATTAAGTCTATGCACTAGTCAGGCTGTTATCATTAAGTCTATGCACTAGTCAGGATGTTATTAAGTCTATGGCAAAGTTAAGGCAGTTGAAAACCACTAGAACCTAACCTAGGTATGACAAAACCACTGTAATTGTCAGGGACAGGAATCTATCCCTCCAGCGTGTCCTGTAATTGTCCTTTAGCAAAAGCATGGATACAAGGATCAGGAAGCAAATAGTCTACTTAGGTTATAGAGTAGGCATCCTTTGCTTATGATCATGACCAGCAAGATAGCATCCAATCAAATCTATTAGACTATCCATCTATAATATATATCCAGTATAGACTGTCCTCCCTCTGACAAAATAAAACCTTAGCTATAAGTGCGTCTCTAGTCTGTAGTTGTAATATGCTAAGTCTAGGGAAGAAAGAACAACAAAAGAGGAGCGTAAAAAACATTTGCATCAAGTTGCATTACAACACCTAAGTTAAAACAAGAACAACATGCATAAATATTAAAGCAATTTAGTGCAATCAGTTCTATCTAATGCAGCATAAATTAAAAAGAAAGCAACCACCAAGACATTCTAGTGCAGTAAATAATGAGATCCAGCATGGGTGTAAGAATGCATGTTGGTAAGATTTCTAGTAATTCAGTACCTCTTAGTTTAAAAAGCTTTATTTATTTATTTCCAGTTTGATGACCAGGGAGATCCACTGGGCTCAAAGAGCCCATTTTCAGTGGAGGCCCGGGGAGAAAAGCTCCAATAATACATAGTACAAGCTCCATAATATAAAGTACAATACATAGTGGAAATAGAAATAAGCTAAGCAAATTTTACATACAAAATAGCAAAAACTAAACAAAAGTTAAACAGCAGCTTAGAGAAAGATGTAAAGCATATTTACATATTTAGTGGTTGAGAACAGTAGTATAAGGTTAAATTAATACAGAGGTTTAAATCACCTGAGAATGATATAGAAGTAACATTAGCATGGATGAGTTCCTTATGCATGAACACTAGCATAAGTTAAATTAATACAGAGGTTTAAATTCTCTGAGAGTGGTATAGAGGTAACATTAGCATGAAGGCAGTACATAGGGTTAATCATTAGTGTGTAAGGAAGAATAAACTGTGTGTGTAATAAAGTATTTAAGTATTAAGCAGGTTAGGTAGGTGGAGTGCAATTGCATTTCCATTTTTGGGAGAGGTAAGAATGCAGCTGGGTTTTGAAGTGTTCAGAGTTCTCAGAAATTCTTAGAGATGGAGGGAGAGAATTCCATTTTTTGGTGAAGAAAAAGGATAGGAGAAGCTGACCAGCGGGATGGTTTGGTTTATAAACAGAGATTAGATTTTGGTGGGTAGATCTTAAGAGTTCTGTTTGGGGTGTATAATGTTAAGATGTTTGTTAGTGCTGGGCATATAGTTGGCTTGAAAATAAGCTTGTGAGTGGTGATGAGTTGGAGGTAGTCAAGGTAGTTTGGAAGTTCTAGCCATTGCAGCTGGTGGAGAGGTTTACAGTGGTGAGTGAAGTATTTGGAAGTGGTGGCAAACTTTCAGATTTTATTGTAGCAGGATTGTAGCTTAGAAGAGATGGAGGAAGATAGGTTGGTTAATAGGGGAGCACCATACATTAGTAAAGGTAGTAAGAAGGTAGTGGCAAGGGTCTGTCTTGTTGAGGGGGAGAGGAAGTGGGAGTTTCTTTACAGCATGCCACGTTTCTGATGTTTTTTTTTTATATTTAGCTGAATATGGGTATCGAATTTTAGGTGTTCGTCAATAGTAACTCCAAGAAGTTTAGCAAAAGGAACAACTTCTATAATGGAGTTGGCATGGCTTGTAATCTTCAAAGAGGTTTTGTCTAGGGGGGAGATTTTGAGGGAGGGAATAGAAGGATCTTTGATTTGGTGGCATTCAAAGAGAGGTGATTTTGGAGCATCCAGTTCTCAGTAGTTGAGAAGGGAGTTTGAGTTTTGTTTGGAGCTCAGGGAGGTTTGATGCAAAGCAAACTAAAGTTGAGTCATCTGCATATTGTACTATCTTAGTGTTAGGAATGTCTGCATGTAAATCATTAACGAAGATATTGAAGAGCATAGGGCCAAGAATGGATCCCTGGGGTACCCTGGATGGGGTGGGAAGGAAGGCTGAGGTGCCAGCCTTTCATTTTACTGCCTGAGATCTGTCAGAGAGAGAGCTGCTGAACCAGGTAATGGTGTTTTGTGAGAGGTTAAGATTGGAAAGGTGGTGAAGAAGGTGGGTATGGTAGACTGTGTTGAAAGCCTTGGAGAGGTCAAGGAGGACTATGGATACAAGTTCTCCAGAGTCATAGGCATGGTTTACGATGTCTAGAAAAGAGATAAGAGCTGTTATTGTGCTATGGCCAGGACAAAACCCATGTTGTGTTGGGGTGAGGAGTTGAGTATGTGTAATGAATGGCATGAGCTGGAGGTGGATGCATTTAGTTAACTGCCATAAAGACATACATACATACATAATAGGTGCTTATTTCCCTTTCATAAAATTTAGGAAATGTTAATTAACCCATATGTGAAAAATATTTGCTAGTGTACTTTCTGAGATGTAAATGATGAGATATGAGTGTGGGTGGGGAAAGAAAGAACTTTATGCAGTACACTCTAGCAGAATTCTAAAGTGGCACCTTCATTGTAACATTTAAACATTTTTTTGCGTGTGTGTGTATTCCCCACTACCCAACTTAAAGCCCTGGTATACATCATTAGTAATAAATTAGTAGAGAGAGTGGGGAGGACCACACACAAAAATTTTATGTTTAGGTTCATAGGAGGTAGGTACTAGGCTATCAGCCCAAGGGCCTACGTAAGCCTGGCCAGCAAGATTCCATAGCTTACACCACCCAAGAAAGTTATTTACCTGTGCCACTGTCCAGCAGAGAATCAGAAGTGATCCCCGGGTATATTTCCTATTTCCCCATCCACTCATCAAGATTTTTCTTGAAGAGTGCTAATGAAGAACTTTGCTTGACATACATGGATAGCTTGTTCCAGAGTTTAGGAAGTCTCTGGGACAGGAATATATCCCTCCAGCGTGTCCTGTTTATTGTGGTGACAAGGTTTAGGTCCCTAGAGTGTGTAGCTCAGAGGGATTGGGATTTCTTTAGGTGTAGCATGTCCAACAGCTCTGAGTTTGACATAGCTTTATATGTTAGGCAGAGATCACCTCGGAGTAGGCGATATGCTACGGAGTAAAGCTGGAGTTTTTTGAGGTGGTCAGTGTAGGGCATTTGTTTGAGGCCAGTAATCCTCTTTGTGAGGTACTTCTGTGGCCTTTCCAGCTGCTGCAGATGTCTTGTGAGGTACATTCCAAAAGGGGCGTTGTACTCTATAATGGGTCTAATGAGAGACGAGTAGAGGGGAACAATGACCTCTTTTTTCTTGGATGAGAACCCTTTTATGATGACGTGTGCCACATAGAAGGACTTCCTGACTACTGTGGTGATGTGACTATCAAAGGAGAGACTACTGTCCACCTGGGTCCCAAGGTCTCTTATAATGCATTTGGTGTTAAGTAGATTGCTGCCTATGTGGTAGTTCATGGGTACAGAGTTTTTACCAAAGGGGATGACACTGCACTGTTTGGCATTGAGCTTGAGGCCATGGCTATGACACCAGGCATCTGTCTCAGTGAGGCCCTTCTGTAGGATGTCCACATCATATAGGGAGTTGACTATGGCTCCTAGTTTGCAGTCATCTGTGAACTTCGTTAGCCAGAGGCCTTCTGTGTTAGCCAGTACTTCAGAGAAGTAGATACCAAACAGGAGGGGTCCCAGGACGGAACCCTGTGGTGCTCCACTTGTCAATGCTTTGAGGTCAGATTTGGAGTCTGCAACTTTTACAGTGTGGGTTCTGTCAGTGAGCCAGTTGGCAACCCATCTTGTGATGTAGGGATTTATACCTAGTTTAGTGAGTTTAGCTATAATTCCGGAATGGGGGATGGTGTTGAAAGCCTTGGCGAGGTCAAGATAGGCTGTGTGAACCACCTTACCCTCATCCACGGCTTTGGTGACTACCTCAAAGAAGTTGATCAAGTTCAGGAGGCATGAACTGCCTTTCACAAACCCGAACTGGGTGGGATCCAGAGTTTGGAGGTTACCAATGTCTTTGTTTATGAGTTCTATGATGATACGTTCCATGGCCTTGCAGACCAGGCTCATCAGGCTAATAAGTCGATAGTTCCCGGGATCAGTGGTAGCTCCCCCTTTGTGGAGTGGGATAACTGTTGCTGTGCACCATTCAGTGGGCACAAAGCCTGATGCGAGGCTATTATTGAACATGGTGCTTAAGTGGGGAGCCAGTTCATTCGGAAGTTCGTGTGAAACGCAGCCTGGGATGTCGTCCGGTCCCATGGATGATGTGTTTTTGGCTTTAGAGAGTGCAGCTTTTACCTGCGTAGTTGTGATTACAGGGACTCTGCATTCTTCCTGTATATATATATATGGGCCCTTTAGGGGGTGAGAGGGGGGTAAAGTTAGCACTGAACCTATCTGCCAGGATATTGGCAATATCAGTTGGTTCTGTAATTTTCATGCCTTTGTGCTGTAACTCAGAGCAGATCTGGGTGTTGCCATCTAGATTCTTGACATAGCTATAGAATGCTTTGTGGTTGTCCTTGGATTTAGTGGAAATTTTGTTTTCATAGCTAGCTTTAGAGGATCTTATAAGGGATCTCAGCTTCTTAATGAGGCTGACCAGGGAGCTCCTCCACTCATGGGATTTTACTCTCTTTTGCAACAGTTTCTTCCTTCTGTTGTACAGTTTGTTTATGGCAGGGGACCACCAGATTGGCTTCCCTTTTTTGGAGGATAGCATCTTGGTTCTGTTTGGGATAACACGATCCAAGCACTCATCTAAGTGCTTTTAGAGTGCATTTGTGTAGGATTCAGCAGTTGTAACTGTATTGTCCATCTGCATGGGTGTCATGAAGTTCACCACTTCTGTCTTAAGAAGCATGAAGTTGGCTTTGGAGAAATTTTTTACTGTGGTTTCCTTAATGGGGGTGGGGGAGGGATGTGGATATCAAGGGTGATAAGCTTATGGTCAGATCGGACCAACGAGGAGTTGACTTCAGGTGTGGAACACTGGTCACTCATGTTGTTAATGACTAGGTATAGGATATTGTTGCCCCTGGTGGGGGTGTGGATAAGTTGATCTAGGGCATTGGAGTTTATCAGTTCCAGAAATCGTTGAGCTAAGGAGTTGGTACATGAGTAGTTTTCCCAGTTAATGGTGGGGTAGTTGAAGTTGCCCATTATTAGGGTGTTTGGTTGAACCCTAATATTTTCCAGTACATCAAGAAAAGAGGAGTGGGACTCCTGGGGCATGGTGGGGGATCTGTAGCGAGCTACAATTTGGATTACAGTTTTGCCCAGAGTTAGTTGCACTTGGATAACCTTGGATGCATTATGCTGAGCAACTAGCCTGGAGGTGTGGATATCCTTAATGAATATGGACACACCTCCACCTTTGGTGTTTCGGTCCAGGTTACATGGCCGAAAAGTGTGGTATGAGTTATAGCCTGGTAGTGCAGGGGTGCTCTCTGGAGCCTTGAACCAGGTCTCAGTCACTGCACAAATATCAATGTTTTCCATTTTAAGGAGTGCCTCAAGTGAGTGCATTTTGAGATTTAGACTTCTAGCATTGAGTAGCATTACCCTCAGTTTTTGCTTGCCTGTTCCTGTTATGGTGGTGTATTTGTTATTTGAACCCTGCCTAAAAAAGGCTCTATAGGGGCAGCAAGAGCCTTAGCCAGTATCAGGAATCCCAGTGGTGACAGGTGCAGGCCATCTGTGGCAAAGCATCGTGGTCTGTCGACCATGTCATCCCAAGCAGACAGATACTGGATCCCCTTAGAATGACACCAGAAGCTTAGCCAAAAAAATATAAATATAAAAGTGGTACTTGAACATTATAAGAGGAAAACATTAGTACAGTACTTTTAAAACCATTGTTCTGCAACTACTGGAGGGCACAGGATGTAACAACAAAGAGCAGTTATTTTAATAAAATATAGCTTATTTCCGACTGTAACAGTGACTACAGCAATCCCAGTGATGCACTGCTTCATTTATGGTGACCTCCTGACCTCATGATGTCATCCACCAATGTTCCAGCTGAATTCTGGGTAATAGAACTTTGAAATGGCTCTGGAAGCCCAGGAGAAGGCTTGGAGTGCAAGACAAGGCCCAGGAAGTCCACATAGAGCATCCACGACCAAGTTAAACAGGTCTGAACATTGCTTACACGACCAACATGGGAAACGACCTCCAGGAGAGTCAAAAACACAGGAAACACCCTGCTGTACTCCATGTAGGTCAATTTACAGTTAGAGATGAGTCCAGCCCAAAAAGAAGATGTTTGGTTGTTATTTCTCCAAGTTATGTAAGACTTTAACTTAATAAGAAAAATGCACTATGACTTAGATTTTTAATGCCATGTAATGAAACAATGACAAATTAATTACATTTTATTGTATATTTTGAGCCATCTACATTAATCCTGACAGGAAAACCATTTGTAGCAAGCTTTTGGTTCCATATAGGTCAGAGCTAAATATTTGTCTATTCTTCTTTCTCCCTGGAACTCATTTGCGTAAAGCCTTTTGTTTGTCTTTTCGCATTTCCTGGTTAGGGGTCACCACAGTGGAACTCCGATCCACTAATGATTGGCAGTAGATTTTTATGGTGCTGAGTTGCCAGCCCAACACCTAGCCTTCAACAAAGGCACGCCCATTCACGCATGACTTTCGAACATGGGGGAGGACATGCAGACTCCACACAGAAGGCACTCCAGCCATGAATCGAACAGGAGAACCTCTTGCTGTGAGGCGGCAATGCTACCGCTGCACCACCGTAGAAACATAATGGTTATTTAGCTGGTTTAATTGTTTAACTTATAACTGGTTTACTGCTCAGGTAATTCATTGAAAGCTCTCATGACTGCTTTTTTTTGCTTCATCCACTTTGTGAATTAGATATTTTTGGTCATTGTGGTGGAAGGAGAGAGTAGCTGGATACTTCATTTGAAAGCGTGTTTTCTTTTTAATTAAAAATACACAGAAAGGAGCTAGAGCTTGCTTTTGAACCTTGATAGGTTGTGGAAGGTCCTGGGAAACTGTAATTTTGTGACCTCTCCATGTAATAGTGCTTTTCTTTTTTGCAGCCATAAGAATTATATTTGCATGTGCAGCTTTTAGTAACCTGGCATATATTTGTCTAGGGGTAGTTTCATCTTGTGTTCTACGTAGTGCTCTGTGAGCTCTTTCAATTACAATGTCCTTAGTGAGAGTTTTGTTGTCAGTAATTGTTTCAAATATTTCTATTAATATAACTGGTATTTGAGTTTGGTCAAACGTTTCTGGGATACCTCTTATAATAATGTTATTTCTTCTACTACGTGCTTCTAATTCTATTATTTTATGTTGAAGATCACAGATAGTTTTGTCATTTAAACTTACTTTTTGCTTGTAGATCCTGTATTTTCTTAGCATTTTCTTCAGTTTTAGTTTCAGTGAGGTTAAGCCTTGTAATTATTTGATCCAGATTAGAGCGAAAAGAGGTAAGCTATTTTTACCCAGGAAACACTGACTTTAAAATTATGCATGCTTTCTTTTAAAATATGCATGCATTCCTACATTTCACACTGCCTTCTGATGCCCTTAAAACCCCCTTGTGCAGGAGCAGGAATTTGTTTTAAGTTCAACAGTTGTTGTGTGTCTCTATTTTGCTAAAGGAGTACAGAGATTAGCAGTACTCGCACAGATTTTCAACAAAAGATTTTTTTTTTGCTATTTCCCTCCTTTTTAAATGCTGCTTTTTTGCTCCTCATGTCTCATGCTACAGTGTGAAAGACTGCTTGTAAATCATGCCAACATTCTTTTTAATGGAATGACTCAGACTTTGCAACAAAAGCTGAAGGTACAAGCAACATTGTGTTTGCACTAATGATTGTTAATTATTTATCCAGCTATACTATTGATGCAACAGTTCAGGTTTTAGAAAGTGAACAGCGGGGAAGCAGACAGCAGTGCAGCAGAAGAAGAACATAAACAAAATCGGTTTATCACACAGAATTTATGTTTATGGTTTTATGAAGTCTGTTTTAAGTTTCAGACAAATAAGTCATATGTGACATATTGATTTCCTGTATTCTGCTACTGCTGCCTGCTTCCCCACTGTTCATTTTGCTTTATTGGTTATTCTTTACATTTTATTGGCTTCCTTATGGCTATTGCAGTTATAGCTGTAGCTTTTTGTCTGGTATTGTTTTCTGCAGAACAAGCCTAATTTTCCCTCACATTTCTGCTCCGTTCCTCGTTAAAATGCTGACCTGGTGAAAAATCATTGAGGATTATAGGTAGTCAGTCAATAATTACAAATATTACTATTTTACAAAATACACGTTGAAGCAAAACTTGTTAATCTGTTAACGTTTTAAATGAAATAGAGTAATATTCAAAAGTTTTCCCAGTTTTTGGACAGAGACTGTTTTTTTTTTAGTAGATTGTCTAAGACCATTTGAGTCACATGTTCTTATAAATGTATAGAAAAACTGCGATGGCCCAGACTTGTTCGGTTGTGCTGCAATCAACCTCTTATCTTTCCAGAATTTTGCAGAATGTCCCTGATTTAGAATCTTAAATTTTCCTAGCACTACCTTGTAGTAAATCACTGAAGATTGTAGTCAGTAATGTCAGACATTAAGTTTCAGGACATGCATGTTGAAGCAAAGCCAGTTGATACATTAGCGTTTTGTAGTGATAGTAATATTCAGAACTTCTCTCTGCTTTTGGGCAGAGATTTAGTGTTTGTTTGTTTGTTTTTTTTTTTTTTCTTTTACTTAGGTTGTGCAAGTGTTGATGCTGTGTAATTGTCTTTCAGAATACAAATATATTATGAAAGAGGGCATGGGAGCATATGCTACGTGAGATTAAAGTACAGTAAACTCTCAGTTAACCGGAACTATAGCAACCAGAACTCTGAAGCAACCAGAAAAAAAAAAATCAAAGAAATACAGTACAATTTTCATGTGTTGCACTTTCTGCCCCCCCCCCCCACAGAAACGTACCTTACGTTTTTAGAGTTTTAGAGTTTTAAAAAGGAAGATAGGAATAAATTCCCTCTCTCCCCAACAAGTCAAACCAAACAAATAGTATAGAGTACAGTATTAGTCATGCCTATTTTTAATAGTAACTCTCAAGCAACCAGAAACTACAGTTATCCGGCATCTACCAATCCTCATGGCTGCTGGTTAACTGAGAGTTTACTGTACCATTTTCATAGCTGGAAAACATACATGTAGGACAAGGTAAGTTTCTATATAGTTAAGATGCATCTCATCCCATTGCATAAACTTTTGAATTACATCACTATAGGTTATTTTATTTATATTTGCTTACTGGGGTAATGCACTAATCAATACTGACCAATTTCAGGCTCAACCAAAAATTTAGTTCTAAACTAAACATATATTTATTATATACACTTACATATTTATACACACCCATCCCATATATGTATATACACACTTTCTGTGGATAGTTTTTGATTTTATATATATATATATATATATATATATATATATGGATCCCCTACACAACGCCGACATTACAGAATGCCGACAACCATATGGCCGACACTATATGATCGACATTCAAAATGCTGACACTGTGAGAAGTCCACAGAAAAGGAAAATAAAATTTCCTTTCAACTGCTAGAAGGGGGGCTACATGCCCCCTGTACCACCCGCCGGGGGATCTGCCCCCCCCCGTAACTTTAATATACCACCTCTGAGATCGCACTACATTGCAGGAATGGAAATCTTTCCATTCCGCACTATAGTGAGATGCCGGTTCCAATATTGATCATATGGTGTTGACCATATGGTTGTCGGCATTCTGGAATGTCGGCAAACTGAAGGGGACCTATATATATATATATATATATATATATATAAGTCTATATCAGATGTTTCAAATATCAAAACTTTGAATGCCTGATGTAGTGCTAAAAGTGTTCAAATCATAAAGATTCGAATACATATAAAATTAAAACACACATATCTGGTAAAAAAAAATCTAGCCCTCCTGCATACCCCATACCCCTGCTAATTATATATACCAAATCTGAGACTGCACTACAGTGAGGAAATGGTATATTCCCAATACCAACTATACTGTGATCTTGAGCACATAAAGAACGACAAAGTACAAAAGGTTAATTTTTAACCAGTGCAGCTGTTCATTCAAGCACTTGAACACTTGAAAGTCTGAATGCTTGAATGTAGCTAATATATATATATATATATACAGAGAGAGAGATAGATAAAATAAGATGTATAAACAGGTGAACCAAATTTGTTTAAAGTCGGCAGCTGTTTTGTTGAGACAATTTGGCCTACAAAACAGGGGGTTAGCAGGTGTGCAAGTTTGCATAATCACTGTAGTTTTCCTGATATTACATGATCTCAGAGTTAGAATAATAATTAGCAGTGGATGTGGGGTGCAGGAAGACTTGCCCTCTGCAAAAAATAATCAGGGGGATTCAGTAAAGCCTGCACAGTCATTTTTCACCTTGTGCGCATCACAGTGTGATGTGCACACAGCTGCGGAAACTTTTGGATTTGGAAAGTGCTGTGTAGAGGTGTGCACCACTGCACAAACAAAGTAAACATGCTAATTACAGTATAAACAGCTGGGTTGCATCCTAACTAACCAATCCAACATGATTTAGCTATTCAATTGAGCTGGTTTTTACTGTGGATTGCAAAGCTTTTGAAATACATACATGGAAAGGCGTCTACATGGACAGAATGTTAGGGGCTGTATGTGCTATAGGCTGAAGCCAGTGCTGCTGCTGCTGCTAATAGGCCTAGGCTGAGAAGGAGAAGAGTTTTCAGACCCCATTTAACTTTTCACAACCTACATGATGCGGAAATTGTGGAGTGCTGCAGGGTGGATGGGGAACACATTATAGGAATTCTGTGATCTCTGCCATCCTCAACTCAGAACCAGAGCTAACCCATTCCAGTGGAGACAAAGGTATGTGTAATCCTTAGAATCTTAGCTACAGGTACCTTTCAAAGACCTACAGGGGACATGCATGCTGGGCGTGTCATAGGCATCAGCATCCAGGATCCACAACTAATTCCTGCATGCTATGCTCCAACATGCCAGTGAATACATATATTTTCCCTGTAGTTCTGAGGAGAGGGCCAGAAATATGCAGGAGGTCTACCATGTAGCACACTACCCTGAAGTACTCAATGCCATAGATTGTACACATATAGAAATTAAGGCACCATCCAGGGAACAGGGTAGGCTCTACATTAACAGAAAGGGCTGCACTCTGTCAACTGCCAAGTTGTGTGTAATGCCAAGGCAATAATCTTGAACATGTGTGCTGGTAACCCTGGCAGTTAACATGACTCACATATCTGCCACACCTTCCAACTGTACCAGATGTTTGCTGGGGGGGATATCCCATAGATGCATTTACTGGGGGATGCAGACTATGTACTACACCCGTGGCTGATGACACCCTTCAAAAATACACACACACACTCAGACACACACACACACACACACACACACACACACACACACACACACACACACACACACACTCTCTCTCTCTCTCTCTTGGGGATGCCAAACCACAGTTACTGTGCCGTGACACATCTGGGGAGCCCAGCAGTACAATCCACAGACATGTACAGAAATATTCACAGTATGTGCCATGCTACACAACATAATCCTGAAAAAACAGCTTCAACAGGATCAGCGATGGGAAAAGGCACAAATCTCACCACCAGTGTTAAGGTCACCACAGCCACAGGCAGTCACAGGGGGAACCACCAGTTGCTGTGGGTGTAGGCAGATATAGGCATACTCAGTATGCCCTTTGCATTGGCAAAGAGACAATGCATAGCACACTCACTTACTCACCACCTAGGGGCCTAAAACCTTCCTCCCACTCACATACACATAGTAACATTGATGCCAGGCAACTCGCACAACATTTAGCTCCCCATGTATTGGCTGTGTACTACTTGCATTAGACACTGTGGCAACTGCTGCATTTACAAGGTAAGTCCTGAACCTGGGGTGTATTGTTTACTATATGACTGTGTGGCATATCCTTGTATTTCAGTAGTTAGTCAGGTAAGCTAGTAAAAGGTAGGAGATTTGTACAGAACTTACCTTAACATGTGACTTGTTTGACTTATATGTAGTAGGCCTCAGGCATCAAAGATTCACACAGTCATACCTCTCTAAAGTATTGATGATCACTGCATGCCCTCAGTTTAGCACAATATGTTTGTACTGGAAAATGATTAAAGACAGAAGTTAAAAAGTTAAAACGTAATGATAATACACATTGCAGTTTCTGACGTCACAACCCTCACAAGATCATTCACTATAAAGGTGGGAAATGTTGATGCTATCAACTGTCTGCTTTTTTCAAGGCCAATATATGTTAAAGGTACTGTACAATTACCAGTTCAACACCATAAATGCAGATATACTAAGCACTAAGATAGCTATGCACCCTGAGCATCAGACACAAAACTTTTGTATCCCTGAATCCAAAAGATAGAAAACAGGGATATGGCACAGTTATCAATACTTCCACAGGGTGCTGTGTGTGTGTGTGTGTGTGGGGGGGGGGGAGCAGGAAGCCTAGGCTGACACAAAAGCTCAGTGAGTGTGTGTGAGTAAGAAAGAGAAGAAGGCAGACATGTGGATAAACCAACAAATGGCCAGTGAGACAAAATGAGTAGCTGCTGTGTATGTCTGTAGGGGTCCTTCAGGTGAAATTGTTGTGTGATTGTCTGCATGAACACAGCCAGGTTCTGTGCTGGCTGTATGTCTTGGTATGTCGGACATGTGTGAACCATGGATGGTAGAGGTAGCAGTTCATTGCTGTTGTCCCTGAACACAAGAAGTGGCTCTGCCCGGAGTTGCACTGGCACCTCCATGCCCAAGGTCAGATGTAGTGCTGCAACCTGAACACAACTGATGTCTACTGGACCACGACCCCATGACCTGCCATGTCTGGGTGTGGACAGCACACTCACTGATGGAGCAGTGGAAATACTACCACTTGGGAGGGTGATTGAGCACGGCCACATTGGCTGACAGAAAATGATGTGGCTGACCTATGCCCACAAGGATGCTGTTCCTTTCCCAGCAGAGATTCCATCACAGACACTGCTTGTTCCATGACAGACACACACTGGTCCATCACAAACACCCCTTGTTCCAACATGTCATTCATCCAGACCAGTGAATTGGCAACACAGTGAAGACAGTCACATATGTCAGACTCTGCCACATCCACAATCCTGAGCATTTGTCTGGAGCACCTACAGGAACATGTCTGTGTCTCCATGATGGCCCTAAACATATGCTGAGTGGAACAGTAAGAGACACCTGCAACATATGGAGGAGGGACAGCAGCCCTTCTCTGAGCAGCCCTATCAATCCTCCTGCGTGGCACCTTGCCCATATTTTTGGTATGGCTAGACTCAACAGGCACTGAAGCCACAGTAGCCACACTTCCCTGATCAATGTCCTCGCCCACCACCTGTCCAATATCTGTGGGCTCACTGGACTGGGTAGGTGTAAGTCTACTGGCTGTGTCTGATGGAAATGCAGGAGATGGCTGTATGTCAACCTCAGTGTTAGACTCACCCTCTGCACCCTCTGACAGTGCCTCACTTTGGCCAACATCATCATCAAAGTCTGCTGATACATTGACATCAGGTGACACAGGGCCCACACTCCCACTGTCATGATCACCTGCGATAGAAACAAGAAACACGGGAACAAATTACTACCTGAACTACTATAGTACAACAGATGCTAACAAACTAACAGTGCTGCCACTATTATAGACAGTACAGCAATACACACAACAGACCTGAGATTAACATCACACACACTACAATATTTCTTTAAATTGTTCAGCAGTACTGACATAAAAATGTTTGCCTTACCATCTGCATTTGAGATACTCCTCTGTAGTCCAGACGATCCTGGAAGAAGTTAAGCAAGAGGTAAGGACAACATCATCATAATTAACAGTAACACAGGGGGTAATACATTTAACCCTTTATATGTCCATTAACTGTAATTTCAACAAGAATGTGGCTGACAACTCTAACCTAAGCCCCCCCCTCCAAAATAAATAAATAAATAAAATACACACGACACAATATTAACTTATTGATTTCAATTGTTTTACTATAAAATAGTATGCAACTGTTCATATAGCAAAGCCTACTTGGAAGCTCCTCCTGGGATGTGCTTGTTGTCTTGGAAACTGTTGCTCCAACATCCAGGACATGCTGTACTGCACTCTTCTGGGAGCTGTCTGGATCTCTGATATTGGCCAGGCTTTATTGGGAGTTAGTGGTGGTTCCCTACCAGGCCCTCCCATGGTAACCATCTGGTCATGGCCCACTGCAGCTACTCGTCTCTGTGCAGATGTGATCATGTCAGTGGCCCTATGACACATTTGCTTGTATGCCCTGCCATGGCCACCCATGACATTGACATCATCTGCTATCTGCCACCATATTCACATCCTACATACCATAACTCCTGTCCCCTTTCCAGCAGGAAAGCACCATGTTTCTGAAGCCATATACAATCAGTTGGTTCTCGGCATTGGTGAAGAGGGATCTACATGGATTGACAGGCCTAGGTGGCATACTTGAAGGTATCCTAAAAGAGAATAGAAGGATAATACACATAACTATCACATAACTACAAACTAACTGTTCCAGATAAAGCAGAAAAGGTAGCCAGTCAGTATTACCCACTGGGGAAACATGAAACAGTCTAGAGATGTGAAATACTAGCAGCAGGCAGGATGCAAAACAAGGAGAGTAACAAGAGCAACGTATCCTTGTTTGTACCATAACAGTCACTCACCTTTGCCTCCCAAAACAACAGTCCATCCTTGTTTGTGCTATAACAGTAGCTCACCTTTGCTCCCTCAAAAATAACAGTCCATTCTTGTTAGTGCCATAACAGTAACTCAGCTTTGCTCCCCCCAAAAACAACAGTCAATCTTTGTTTGTGCTATAACAGTAACCCACCCTTGCCCCTCCAAAGAATAGCCCATCCTTGTTTGTGCCATGAGAGTATCTCAGCTTTTCTCCCCCACCCAAAACAAACAGGCAAATGACCCATTTCGCTAACAAATCATCTTTGAAATACTGAAAGTGCTATCAAAGGACCTGTTCCGTGAAATGTGTACATATTTATTACACAGCATTACATTTTCAAGTATTGGCAATCATATATACATGGCTCATTTGCTCAATGGAGCTTAATCTGGTATGTGACATCAACATAACTTGCTGAAGAGACAGATTTGTCTTACAGAGGTTGCCCCACCTTTGGAACAAGCCTCCTAATCATGTTAAACAAAGCCCCTCGTTGGCCCTATTTAAGCGTAATTTGGGGGATTGGATGGCTAATCGGAAATTCACCCTGGGGGTTCCACCTGTGTCCCTCTTGCACAGAAGCAGAAGGTGCTGATGTTAGTGTTTCCTTGAACCAGAAATCCTTGGGAACACATGTCGAACTTGGCTAGGCTTGTAAGGGCCCTGGGACCATTAGCCTAGTAACCTCCTGTGATGCTATGATCCTGTGAAATGGCTTGCCAAACATGCCAATGCCATCAGTACACTTCTAACTAATGCATACAGATAAAACTGTAAAAGCTTTTGCTTTGGATATTTCTTAAATACATTCCAGCATATAGTATGTAGGTGACAAAATGGAAGCATACCTTCTGAAGTTCAGTACTCATCTATACAGATATATCCTGAAGAAAAAGGGTTTTTGCAATCTTCCAAACATATACAACTCTCCTCGCCATCAGTTTGCCTAGCTACATGGTTGTGTTTTTATATGGTGCAGATTCAGTGCTGTTAGCACAGTGAATATGCAAATGAGGTGTGAGCTCATTAGAACTGTTGAATCCCAAAACCATGGATCTGTATAGAAGATGTAAACATGGTGCAGGCACTACCATAGCATTTTTTTTTTAATGGATTGCACTTGTGAATGATTAGTGGTTGGTAGAAGGAAAACACAATGCACTGCAGGCTGCCTTACTTCTACTAGATGTGTCAGATTAGATCTACAAAGTGTTAGATGTAAGGTTGGAAATGTAACTAAGTAGCACACAAGTCACAGGTTGTGTTCCTTAATATCAAACCTGTCCTTCATTTGTTGGCAGCTGCGTATATTATTTATACGTTGGTTCATAGGTAGGTACTAGGCTATCAGCCCTGGGGCCTATATAAACCTAGCCAAAAAAGGTCCCTGGCTTTTGCCACCCAAGAAAGTTATTTTCCTGTGCCCCTGTCTAGAAGAGCCACAGCAGTGATCCCCGGGGTGAATTTCCTATTTCCCATCCAATTGTCAAGATTTTTCTTAGAGGACTAATGAGGAGCATTGCTTGACATAAATGGGTAGTCTGTTCCAGAGCATGGGAAGTCTCTGGAACAGGAATCTATCCCCTCAAGCATGTTCTGTTTATTGTGGTGGCAAGGTTTAGGACCCTGGAGCGTGTGGCTCGAAGGGATTGGGGTTTCTTTAAGTGTAGCATGTCCAACAGATCTGGGTTTGACATGGCTTTGTATGTTAGGCAGAGGTTGCCTCTAAATAGGCGATAAGTGACGGAGTAGAGCTGGAGTTTTTTGAGACGGTCTGTGTATGGCATCTGTTTGAGGCTGGTAATCCTCTTAGTGAGGTATTTCTGTGGGCTTTCTAGTGGTTGTAGATGTCTTGCGAGGTACATGCCAAATGGGGCATTGTACTCTATAATGGGTCTGATGAGGGATGAGTAGAGAGGAAAAAATGACCTCTTTTTTACTGGAGGTGAACCCCTTTGTGATGAGGTTTGGCATGTAGAAGGATTTCCTGACTACTGTGGTGACATGATTATCAAAGGAGAGACTACTGTCCACTTGTGTCCCAAGGTCTCTTATCACAGTTTCAGTGTTTAGCAGGCTACCGCCTAAGACTTTGACACCAAGCATCAGTCTCAGTGAGGCCCCTTTGTAGAATGTCCACATCATTAGGTGATTCTATTATGGCACCTAGTTTGCAGTCATCTGCAAACTTCATTAGCCAAAGACCTGCCGTATTAGCCTGGACTTCTGAGAAGTAGATGCCAAATAGGAGAGAACCCAGGACTGAGCCCTGTGATATTCCACTTGTCACTGGTCTGAAGTTGGATTTGGAGTCGTCTACTTTCACTTTGTGGGTTCTGTCAGTGAGCCAGTTGGCCACCCATCTTGTGACATAGGGATTTATGCCCAGTCTAGTGAGTTTATCTATAATTCCAGAGTGGGGGATGGTGTTGAAAGCCTTGGCAAAGTCAAGATAGGCTGTGTGCACCACCTTACCCTCATCTACCTCTCTGGTGACTGCTTCAAATAAGTCAGTCAGGTTTAGGAGACATGACCTACCTTTTACATACCCAAACTGAGTGGGTTCAGCGTTTGGAGGTTACCTATGTCCTTGTTTATAAGCTCCAAGTTGATATGTTCCATGGCCTTGCAGACCAGGCTCATCAGGCTAATGGGATGGTAGTTCCCGGGGTCTGAGGTGGTGCTTCCTTTGTGGAGTGGGATAGCCATCACTGTGCACAATTCAGTAGGCAGAAAGCCTGAAGCGAGGCTATGATTGAACATGGTACTTAGGTGGGGTGTCAGTTCATTCTGTAGTTTGTGCAGAACACAGCCTGGGATGTTGTCAGGTCCCATGGATAATGTGTTCTTGGCTTTGGAGAGTGCGGTCTTTACTTGTGCAGCCATAATTATAGGGGCTTTGCATTCTTCCGGTATAGTGATGGGCCCTTTGGGGAGTGGGGGGGGGGGTGAAGTTTGCACTGAACCTATCTGCCAGGATGTTGGTAATATCAGTTGGTTCTGTATATCTAGTGACATTGTGCTGTATCTCAGAGCAGATCTAAGTGTCACCATTGAGATTCTTGACATAGCTGTAGAATGCTTTGTGGTTGTCTTTAGAATCAGTGGCGATTTTATTTTCATAACTAGCTTAGGAGGATTTTATAAGGGATCTCAGATTCTTACTGAGGCTGACCAGGGAGTTCCTGCAATCAGGGAATTTTACTCTTTTTTTGCAACAGCTTCTTCTTTCTGTTGTAGAGTTTGTTTATGGCAGGGGACCACCAGATTGGTTTTCTTTTTTTGAAGGATAGCATGTTGGTTCTGTTGGGGATGGCATGATCCATGCACTTGTGTATGTGCTTATACAGTGCATATGTATAGATTTCAGCAGTTGTACCTCTATTTTCCATCTGTATGGATGTCGTGAAGCTTGCCACTTCTCCCTTAAGCAGCATGAAGCTGGCTTTGGAGAAGTTTTTTATAGTGGTTTCCATAATGGGTTGGTGGGTGGGATATTGATGTCTAGGGTGATTAGCTTGTGGTTGGATCTGACCAGCGAGGAAATGACCTGTGGCATGGAACATTGGTTGCCCATATTGGTAATGACCAGGTCCAGGATATTGCTGCCCCTGGTGGGGGTATGGACAAGCTGATCCAGAATGTTGGCATTTATGAATTCCAGAAAGCGTTGAGGAAATGAGTTAGTACATGAGTAGTTTTCCCAGTTGATGGCGGGGTAGTTGAAATCTCCCATTATTAGGGTATTGGGGTGTACCTTAATATTATCCAGTATATCAAGAAATGTGGAGTGGGCATCCTGGGGCATGGTGGGGGATTTGTAACAAGCTACAACCTGGATTGCAGTCTTGCCCAGTGTTAGTTGCACTTGGATATTTTCAGATGCATTATGTTGAGCAACTAGCCTGGAGGTATGGATATCCTTAATTAATATGGACATGCCTACTCCTTTAGTGTTTTGGTCCAGGTTAGGTGGCTGAAAGATGTGGTGTGAGTTATAGCCTGGTAATGCAGGGGTACTCTCTCGAGCCTTGAACAAGGTCCCCGTCACTGCACAGATGCCGATGTTCTCCATTTTAAGGAGTGCCTCGAGTGAGTGCATTTTGAGGTTTAAACTTCTAGCACTGAGCAGCATTACCCTCAGATTTTGCTTGCTTATACCTGCTACGGTATGACTTAATATCCTTACACATTTTAAGCCAATGATATAAAAAGACTTACACACAGCATGTCTCAGATTAATGCTTAGATAATGAAGAATGGCCAACAAACACAGAGATATAAGGCAGAGCTGTATATTTGCAAGCAATAATCATGACAGGTTATGTGATCAGTAGGTGCACTCCATCCAAAATGAACACATGTACAAATAACACTTGAATGGTTTGATATCAGTGTAGATGCTGTTGCAATTGGTTGTGTGCATACAGATTTAAATTCTTTGCTGCAAAGATTTTTGTGTGACAAAGAGGCTAAGGTACCCATTCTGTGTTCTGAAGGTGCATTGGAGTGAGAGTTCTAATCCAGACCTATGTAGAAATATCACGTGTACTAACATTTTCTAGTGTGTATGTCATAAACTGCTTTCCTCATTTCAGGTAGCTACCTTTCCCTTTATTCTTTTCTTTTATTTGGGGGGGGGGCACTGTTTGCGTGATGTGCTACTTAGCTCAAACTGGACAACTGGCCAGAAAGGACCCAGACAGAAACCGGATGCATTCAATTAATACTATTAGGCATTGCACAAACCCACTAAGCTACATTGCACAGTGGTTAACATCAAAACCTTAAGAATGATTACTAAAATTTGGAATGTCATGTAACTATTCCTGTGGCAGCAGGTGTAAGTGTAGGGCTGGAGTACAGATGGTCCTGGGTTCTAGTACAGAGTGTGCAGCATTTGTTTTACTGTTGTGACATTGCAGTGTATAGCAATGAACTGCAACATAGACAAGTGTTTTCTCAACTTTCTTGTGGCAACAGGTGTAAGTGTAGGACTGCCATACACATGGTCCTGGGTTAGAATACAGCATATTCCATACACTTTTACTGTTGCTCCACTTCCCATTATGGTCACTTTCACTTATAACACTTGACATGGTGTAGCTGATATCAATTATAGTTATGAGGGCTGAGGCACTAGTATTGTGTCAGTTATGTAATCACCTATTTATGTATTATCATATTTTTGTCTCAAACATATGACTGTGAGTATATTGTGTACTATATTCCTGTAAGTATATTTCTGCTATCTGGACTGCCATGGCCTTCACATTTGTCTAACACACATATACAACTGCCTGTAGATCCAATAACCTTGAATTTGTTTTGCTTGCTACTGTTGCGCTCTGCTTACCATCATGCAGACACATTGCTTAGAGGTGTGCACTGCCAAGCACAGTGTTTGTGCAGTGGTAAGCAGAGCGCAACATTTTCAAACAGTGTATGAGCTCCCAGTAAAGGCGATGACTGGAACTGTGGGAAGCATCATTTTCCATTGCTCTAGATCCATGGCAGACATCCAGGCATTTGTGGGGAAGATGTCAGGTTTAGGGCACAGAGATGGGGTGTCCAGGAGTCTAAGATTTTTATTGGACTCCTAGTGAAAAATCACAGTACCAGGCTTTGGCAGGGGGACTATTCTGGCTCCCAGTATAAGTCTGAAGCTTGGGATAGTTCAGCCCAGGCTGTAACTAGTGCCACTGGTATGAACCACACTGGTAAATAATGTAAGCATCACTACAATGACCTCCGGAGGAGGAAGAGCAATACACTTGACCATTGGATTGGGGAATTTAAGACTACAGACATTCCACACCTGTGTAAGTATCAACTACAGAGAGTAAAAGCTGAATATAGGCCAGTCTGGTATTCAGTATGGTATTCTGTTCTGTTTTTTTCATAGCTGCCAGGGTCCCTAAGTTCAATGTATGAACCCACAGGGCTACATTGGCGAGGATGAGGGAAGCATGTGATATGTATGCAGCAAAATAATGGTGTTATTCTAGCATGAAAAGTTAAATATAGCTTTTTTGGTATATTATAGAGTTGTATCAACTTGAGCATGCATATCTCAACTCTAAAAGCAAGCATGCATGCATTAGTCTGTAGCACAAACCAAGAGTACAATATTAGACTTTAGTCAGAGGCTGTGGGTTCAAAAGCCACACTTCTGAACTATGCAGTACTGTTAATTCTTCAATTATGTTTAATTAAAGTAAAAGCTCTATACCAGTGGCATGCATGCCGTGCTGTAAGCTGTAATCTGTATAATTGGAACAGGCATATGTGTAATATATGCGCATGTCAAGAAGCAGTTGCAGCAATCTGTAGTACAGTGTGCATATGTTAGGAACTGCTAGTCTTAAAAATAAAAGTTATCTGTTTGGAATTGGTAGTCTTAAAAGTAAAAGCTAAGCCAAAAGAGTCAACTAATTGTATCAATGCATTATTTGCCACATATGAGGGTATTAATGTTATCTCTTTTTCTTCTCATCCCAGCTCTTATCTTCTATTTTTTAATTTCATTTTTATTTTATTTATTTATTTTTATTATATGCCATAAAACTGTGTCCATGTCATCCATGTGTACCACATCACTAAATGCTCCACAGCACAGTGGGGTAGACCTGCCCCACAGAATCCACCTGCTCCCCCTCCATCAGCTCCAACACTGTTGCCCAGCATGTCTAGGAGCCAATCTGGTAGCACCACCTCTGCTACCCCTGCACTACCTGCACCCTCAGGTAGTTCTGCCCCAGAAGTTAGCTCAGTGATATCCTCTGGGAGCAGTGGCAGAGGTGGTCATTTTATCACCCATGCTGAATTGCCAGGGATGGTGTGTAGGTTATGTGCCTCAGTGTTGGTGCATGCCTATGCTGGCTGGAGGGGCTGGTCTCCCTAATTTTGCATAATAGCTGGAGGAGAAGACACAGACTTCAGGCACTCCAGCCAGTGGTGGAGTGAGGTGACAGTGATGAGACTCCAGTGGGTGAGAACTCGATTCTCACTGTCACCCAGCATAATGAGCATGGGTTCCTGATGTCCCCACCCTCACCCCAATCATTGTGTCCCCAACCTTTTGTGTCCATCCCTGTCTCTTGTCATATTTGTCTTGTCTGTCTGTAATTGTTTCCTCACCTACGCAGCTTACCCCACCCAGACATTCCTAAGTCCCTTCTTCAAGATTCATCTCTCTCAATAAAAAAAAAAAAAAATGTGCACCTGTCCCACCAAAAAAAAAAAATGTCCCATACATAGCTCTCCATTTTACACATGTCTTCTTGACACATATGATTTAGTCCAATTGGCTATACAACAAGATTGTGTTATGGTCACCCCTCTCTCTGGAAGTGACAGTTCAAATTCAGTTAATATTTAGCAGATATGTTCACTTTACACTGTTAAAGAAATGGATAGCTATGGTTCTTTCCTACCACTTTCCTGTACATTCCTGCCCTGCTTTCCCTTTGTTCTTCCACCTGCTTGCTCCCCATTTCACCACTATCCTATCTTCCCCATTATTTTTCTTTAATGGATTATTGTGAGATGGTGTGCATCAAGCACCAACCCACAGCAATGTTTGTTTGTGTCTTTCGGCTTTTCCCGGTTAGGGGTCACCACAGCGGAACTCTGGTCCACTAATGATTGGCAGTAGATTTTTACATGCTGGCTTGCTGGGCCTAACGCACAACCTTCAATGAAGGAACGCCCATTCATGCATGTCGCCACACAGAAGACGCTATAACTGAGAATCGAATGCAATGGTAACACAAAATGTACTTAAACGTATTACATACAGCAGTATTCAAACCCAGTACCATCTGGCTCCAAAGACGAATGTATCACTGCATTAACTGCATTAACACATGCTGCCACAGAGTCAGTTAGGTAGCAGGTGTATTCTAGAGACTCAGTACTGTAAGAGTTTGTTCTTCTCCCTGCTTGCCCCCTTTTCAGCAGTTTGCTATCTACCCAATTTTAGAACCTTAAATCTGGTCAAAAGAAAAAGAATCACACACAACACACAAGTTTCAGAAAAAGCAATGGATTCCTTCATTTTTTAGGCTCCTTGTGAGGAGGTGCGCATTGTGCACCAATGTGCAGTGACAGGGAGCGGCGGCAAAATGCAGCAACACATCTCATATTATCAATCTGTAATGAAAAGTATTTTAAAGTATTAGATACACATGCATTTAAACCCAGTACCATCTGGGTCATAAAAGGAATATATCAGTACATTAACATGTGCTGCCACAGAGTCAGTTAAGCAGCAGGTATATTTCATAAAGTCAATACTAAGTGTCAGGCTTTAGCAATGAAGCTCATGTTTGTGCTCTGCTTACCTATGTGCAAATGTGTATCATGCATGCATATGCACCTCGCTAACTGTTGTGCAAACCCACTGCTCGCCACCCTATGAAAATGTTTATATTATGCTGTATTACTGCTTTTTACTGTCCATTTCCTGTGTATGACATGAAATTACATGTATAAACATTACAAACTGAGGGCCCTATCTAACAATATTCACACATTAACAATACATTCATCTGCTGCAACCCCCCCGAGCACTGCAACCCTGGTGTCTGACTACTTTTTTCACACACACACACACACACACACATATATATATATATATATGTATATATATATATATATATATATATATATATATATATATATATATATATATATATATATATATATATATATATATATATATATATATATATATATATATATATATATATATATATATATATACACACGCATATCAACCACAGTACTAAGTGTAATATCAAATGTTGTGTGCTATGCAGTGCACATCAATCTGCTAACATGCAGAACTACCACTATTGACTCTGTGAAGACTGGTAGAGATGGGTGAAGGCTGCCAGCCTAGTCAAATGGAATTTGGTACATAATTCTATCATTTGTAAATACTGTGAAATGTTGAACTTAAAACAGTGTGGCAACATTGCCCTCTGCTGTAAAGAAAGTTAAGTCAAGCATTTCTTGTTGGTCCTTTGAAATTAAAATTACTTTGTCTGTTCCTTTGAAGTTAGAATTTGAAGTCGATGAGTCTGGAGTAAGCACCCTGCCTATTGTTTTAACTTAAGGAATAATTACTAGAATTTACATGTGGAATGTCCTTTATTGCTCTAAGTGTAAAAGAATGTAAATGCAGTTTCTGTGTGGCCTGGGAACCCAGGAAAGTGTAAAAAGATGATGCAGTGTTTATCAGAACTGCAATAGCAATTTAAACATTGAGAACCAGAGATTATTAAGCATTTTTGTCTGACTATCCAACTCACATCACTGCCTGTTGCTCTATGTAAGTAAATTATTTTAAAACTGTTTTCTTGTAGATAGCTAGAAACTAGAAATACTGTTTTTCTGTGATGTCAGAACTGTACTACTGATTTATTTTAAGTATTTCTGTGTGACCTCTGAACCTTTGACTAGCACTGACTGTGTAGTAGAAAGTATTGACTTGTGGTTTTAATTATTTATTATTCAATATTTTAAAACCTTTTAACTTTGGTTGGTTTTGTGTAGAGATAAGTTAAGCTCTAAGAGTACATTGCATGTATATAAGGATCCTGTACCAGGTCACTCTAATAAGCCTGGAGACTGTTTAGTCACATCTACCAATTGGATAATAATATTGCACAGGAATAATTGGACACCCTTTTAAGGGCATTTAAGTAGCTAATCATTATTAGTGGGTGGAGTCAGCTGATACTACCATATAGTCTAGTTAAAAAGGGGCACAGTTGGAGAACCTGTGCCAGCCTTCCCCAGAAGTGTCTGTGTGGTTGTGTAAACTCTTATCTCAGTGTGTGTGTGTCAGCTACTTAGGCAGGGACACTAAGCACTGGTTGGACAGAGAGGGTGCTGGAGATTTTAGCTTGCCCACTAGGCTGAGATCTGGACCGTATAGCTGTACCAGTGGGGAGTCTTACTGGGGATCTGGGGAGCAAGGGAACAACCAGCCCTGGACTGACTGTGATCTCTATGTGCTCTTAAGGGAAATTGCACTTTACTGTGTGTATTTGTTATCCTTTCCTCATATATGAGACACTGTTTCTGGTGTTACTGGTGAGTACTGAGGCAACTTGATTGCTGGGCCAGGGCACGGGCATCACATATTAATTAGAGGCAGTGATTGAGATATCCACACCATATTATTTGGTGGCAGTGGTTGGGATATCCTCACATGTTAATTGTTTGGCAGTTGTGGGATATCCACATCACATATTAATTAGTTGGCAAATACTAATTGACTTGTAGTGGTGTGGGTAGAGTGAATCCTGTAGCTTGTGTACAGTGAGCTTTGAAGGTGTTTTGTACTCTAAAACAGCCATGCAGTGAATACTCAGAGTTCAGATCATAATTGTTTTATTTCTTTTGTTAGCTTAGTTAGTCAGGGTGAGCAGGCAGCATGTCAGCAGGGGAGTATGGAAAGCTGACAAGGAGCCAGCTGGCGGAGATGTGCCAGGCTAGGGGACTGATGCATAGAAACCTGACTAAGGCAGACCTGATTGAAGCCTTGGTTACAGCTGCATCAGAAAACAGCAACCAGGAGGACAATCAGACTGGCAGTGGAGATATAATTCCCTCGGAGAATGGGCAGCTCAACCTTTCTGCAGTGGACTTAAAATTCTAGCTGGAGCTAAAGAGACTTGAGTTGGAGGCTAGGTGTGTGGAATTAGAACCAAATGAGAGACTGCGATGTTTGCAGGCTGATGAGAATGAGAAGCTGTTACATCTGCAAGCTGAGGAACAAAAGAGACAAAGGCAGTGGTAGCATGAGAAGGAGATGCTGACTCTTTGACAGAGTCATAGAGGTAATGGGGAAGGGAGTAACTGGACCCCAGAAGCACAAAATGTCAGTAAATGTCTTCCGCAGTTTAAAGAGGGGGATAATTTTGATAGTTTCATTCATATGTTTGAGAGGGTATGTAAACAGTATGAAGTTGACCAAGGGCTCTGGGAATGTTCCTGACCCCCTTACTCTATGGTAAAGCTGTAACTGCATTATTTAAGATGCCTGACACTGCATGTTTTGATTATACTGCTGTAAAGAAATGTCTTTTAAAACTGTTTAAGCTAACACCTGAAATGTATAGGAAAAGGTTTTGTGAACATAGACGCAAGGCAAATGAAAGTGCATGTGAATATGTTGCTGAACTGAGCACTTATTTCCATAGGTGGGTGAGTGGATGTCAGGTCACCACTTTTGAAGGGCTGGCAAACCTTTTGGTGAGGGAAAAAGCCCTTAGCACTTTGCCTGAGGACATGAGGATCTGGTTAGCTGATAGACAGTGTGCTACTTCAGATGAGTTGGGGAAGAAGGGCGACCTATACCTGGCAAGCAGGGCAGCCCTGCACAGGAAGGGGACCCCCAGTACTGCTCATGGGTCTCAAGGAACCCATGGTGGGCAGCGCAGACTGCCCCAACATATTCTGCCAGTAGCAGGGGAAGCAACTAGTCCAGGTACACATCCAGGAGCTAGGGTTAAATGTTTTGAATGCAACCACTGGGGCCATGTGGCATACAGGTGTCCATGGAGGCAAGGTGGGGAACCAAAGGTGAGGGAGCCAGTAAGTGGGGAAGATAAAATGCCAGTAGTAGGTTGTCTTGAGGCAGTAGGGGTACTAAACTACCATCCTGCAGATGTCCTGATAGGGAAGGATTTGGATGAGGCAGTACCATGTACTTGTGCAGTTACACATGGTCAGGCTAGGGGGAAAGCATGTGGGTCTGGTAGCCTGGGGGAGACCCCTACAGACTGCATACTTGCAACCAAGACTGGTGAGGTGGTTACTTCAGGGAGGGAGCTACTCAGTAGCAGTGAAACTTAAGGTGAGCCACAGCTGCTTGTGGGTACTGATAGTCCCTTGGATAGAGTGACTGCAAAGGTAGAGGTGAGTAGTAGTACCCAGGCTGACAGTGAGGCACCACTGTCAGATGATGCCAGACTTCCTGTGGAAGGGGAGCTGGGAAGGGTTACAAGGAGAGAGTTGAGACTGGCTCAGCTCTCAGACTCTACATTGCAAGGCCTGAGGCAGGTAGCTAGGGAGGCACCTGATTCTCAAGGAAAGGGGGAAATCTGTATACTGGGACAAAGGGTTACTATACAGAGAGTGGACCCCTGAGGGAGGGCTAGAAGGTGAGAGAGTACAGCAGTTGGTAGTGCCTAGGGCCTACCATCTGGAGCTTCTAGCCATAGCCCATGATATTCCCTTTGCAGGTCATATGGGCATAAAACATACAAAGAGGCATATTATACAGAACTTCTTTTGGGCTGGAATTTCCAGAGATGTAACAGGGTACTGCAAGACCTGTGAGCAGTGCCAAAAGGTAGGCAAGGCAGGAGACAAGGTGAGAGCTCCTTTGATGCCTTTGCCTGTGATTGAGGAGCCATTTCAGAGGGTAGCTATGGATATTGTGGGTCCTCTATGTACCCCAAGTTCCACAGGGAAAATGTATATCCTAGTGGTAGTGAATTATGCTACACAATACCCTGAGGCAGTGGCTTTGTCCTCCATTGAGGCAGAGAAGGTGGCAAATGCTTTGTTAGAGATTTTCAGCAGGGTAGGTTTCCCAAAAGAAATACTGACTGACAGAGGTGCCGATTTCATGTTAGACCTGCTGGCTTATCTGTGGAAGTCCTGTGGGGTGAAGAACACAAAGACCGCACCTTACCATCCCCAGACTAATGGTCTTGTTGAGAAGTTAAACTCTACAATCAAGTCCATGCTATGGGCATTAGCAGATCAGTTTAAGAGGGAGTGGGACAAATATTTGCCCCATCTGTTGCTTGCTTACAGAGAAGTTCTCCAGGAATCCACATGTTTTTCCCCCTTTGAGTTGCTGTATGGGCATAGGGTGAGGGGACCTCTAGATTTAATTTGAGATGAGTGGGAAGGTGAGTGTGAGTCTCACAAGGAGTCTGTTGTAGCATATGTCCTAAACCTCAGGACAAGGCTCAGGGAACTCATGGGCTTGGCATAGGAGAACCTGGCAGAAGCCCAGCAACAGAAAAAGGTGTGGTATGACAGGAATGCTTGAGCTAGAGAGTATACTGTGGGGCAGCAGGTAATGGTTCTCTTTCCTGTCAGACACAACAAGCTGCAAGCAGCTTGGGAGGGTTCCTACAAGGTGGTAACAAAGGTAAGTGATGTTAACTACATGGTGGATGTGCTAGGCAGATGGCAGGGGCACAAATTGTACCATGTTAACATGATGAAAGCTTAACATGGTAGGGAAGCCCTTGTGCTGAGCCTTTGCAGTGGATTGCAGGAGGAGTCTGAGGGAGATCTGGGGACTGATCTCCTCAGTGAGGCTCAGGCTGACACCTCGGTGGAAGGGGTAGCAATGTCCCAGCAGCTATCTCCTGCCCAGGTTCAAGAAATCTGAGCAGTGTTGCAGAAATTTGAGGACATGTTCACTGGGAAACAAGGGTGCACCCACCTGGTGCAGCACCAGGTGGATACAGAACCCCAAAGGCCTACTAGACAGGCCCCTTATAGGGTGCCTGAGAGAGTCAGACAGACTCTGAGGGAGGAGGTACAGGAGATGTTGGAACTAGGGGTGATTCAAGAGTCCAACAGTCCCTGGGCTTCCCCAGTGGCGCTGGTGCCAATGAAGGATGGCAGCACCAGGTTCTGTGTGGACTACAGGAAATTAAATAGTCACACAGAGTCGAATGCTTACACAATGCCTAGGACAGATGAGGCCCTACAGCAGCTGGTTGAGGCTAAGTATCTTACAACCATTGATCTTACCAAGAGTTACTGGCAGGTGCCCTTGACACCCAGTGCTAGAGAGAAGTCAGTCTTTGTGACTCCTTTTGGCTTGTATGAGTTCACAAAGATGCCCTTTGGGATGAAGAATGCCCCAGTGACTTTCCAGAGGCTGGTAGATCATATCCATGCAGGAGCAGGAGAGTTTTCCCTTACTTATCTGGATGATATTGCCATCTATATCCATTTTTGGCCAGAGCACCTTCAGCATGTCAGGGAGGTGCTGGGCAGACTACAAAGGGCAGGGTTGACCATTAAGCTGAGCAAATGTCAGGTGGGTATGGCAGAGGTCTCCTACCTAGGACATAGAGTGGGGAGTGGTAAGTTAAGGCCAGAACCTGCCAAAGTGGAAGCCATTCAGGCATGGCCTGCACCTGTTACTAAAAAGCAGGTGAGGGCATTTTTATGGACAGCAGCGTACTACAGAAAGTTCATCCCCAGTTATAGTACCATAGCTGCTCCCCTCATAGATCTGACAAGGAAGAACAGGCCAGATAAGGTGGTGTGGACCCCAGCATGTGAGCAGGCATTCCAGAAGCTTAAAGAAGCTTTAGGAAGACCCCCTGTGGTTCGCCAGTCCAGATTACAGCAAAGAATTTGTTGTGCAGGTGGATGCTTTGAACCATGGGGTGGGGTCTGTACTTAGCCAGATTTCTTCAGAGGGGGAAGAGCACCCATTGGTTTATCTCAGTTGTAGGCTCCAACCCAGGGAGGAATGCTATGCAGCGGTAGAGAAGGAATGTCTAGCCATAGTGTGGGCACTGTAGAAACTTCAGCTTTATCTGTATGGAAGGAAATTCACTGTTATGACAGATCACAACCCCCCCCCTAACATGGTTAAACGGAGCCAGTCAGCAAAATGCCAAGCTGCTAAGATGGAGCCTGAGGTTGCAAGCATATGATGTGTCAGTGCAGCACCGCAGTGGGAGTGGCAATGCCAATGCAGATAGACTCTCAAGACGGGGAATGAGGTAGGTATACTCAGATAGACCTAACCCTTGCAAGCGGCGTTTCTCAAGGGTCACTTGAAAAACTAGCTTGAGTTCTCTGGGGGAGGGGGAGAAATGTGAAGACTGGTAGAGATGGGTGAAGGCTGCCAGCCTAGTCAAATAGAATTTGGTACATAATGCTATAATTTGTAAATACTGTGAAATGTTGAACTTAAAACAATGTGGCAACATTGCCCTTTGCTGTAAAGAAAATAAGTATTTCCTGTTGTTCCTTTGAAATTAAAATTACTTTGTTCCTTTGAAGTTAGAATTTTGATTCGATGAGTCTGGAGTAAGCACTCTGCCTATTGCTTTAACTTAAGGAATAATTACAAGAATTTACATGTGGAATGTCCTTTATTGCTCTAAGTGTAAAAGAATGTAAATGCAGTTTCTGTGTGGCATGAGAACCTAGGAAAGTGTAAAAAGATGATGTAATGTTTATCAGAACTGCAATAGCAATTTAAACAGTGAGAACCAGAGATTATTAAGCATTTTTGTCTGACTATCCAACTCACAGCACTGCCTGTTGCTCTATGTAAGTAAGTTATTTTAAAAGAGTGTTTTCTTGTAGATAGCTAGAAGCTAGAAATATTAGACTGTTTTTCTGTGATGTCAGAACTGTACTACTGATTTATTTTAAGTATTTGTGTGATCTCTGAATTTTTGACTAGCACTGACCATGTAGTAGAAAGTATTGTCTTGTGGTTTTAATTATTTATTATTAAATATTTTAAAACCTTTTAACTGTGGCTGGTTTTGTGTAGAGATAAGTTAAGCTCTAAGAGTACATTGCATGTATATAAGGATCCTATACCAGGTCACTCTAGTAAGCCTGGAGACTGTTTAGTCACATCTACCAATTGGATAATAATATTGCACAGTAATAATTGGACACCCTTTTAAGGGCCTTTGAGTAGCTGATAATTATTAGTGGGTGGTGGCAGCTGGTACTACTGTATAGTCTGGGTAAAAAGGGGCATAGCTGGAGAACCTGTGCCAGCCTTCCCCAGAAGTGTCTGTGTGGTTGTGTAAACTCTTATCACAAAGTGTGTGTGTGTGTGTGTGTGTGTGTGTGTGTGTGTGTGTGTGTGTGTGTGTGTATGTATGTGTGTCAGCTACCTAGGCAGGGACACGAAGCACTGGTTGGACAGAGAGGGTGCTGGAGATTTTAGCTTGCCCACTAGACTGAGATCTGGACCCTATAGCTGTGCCAGTGGGGAGTCTTACTGGGGACCTTGGGAGCAAGGGAGCGACCAGCTCCAAACTGACTGTGATCTCTGTGTGCTTTTAAGGGAAATTGCACTTTACTGTGTGTATTTGTTATCCTTTCCTCATATTCCTATATTTCCTCTGGTGTTAGTGGTGAGGATTGAGGCTCCTTGATTGCTGGGCCAGGGCATGGGCATCACAGACCCATAATCCTAAAAACACTTATCTGCAAGGTTAGGGAAGGAATCAGCATGGACCATATCTACAGGGACAAAGATGACCTTCAACACACTTGGCCCTGATATATTAAAATAAGAGATTTTCCTTTACAATTTAAACAAAGCCAAATAGTTAAGTATTAAATCTAGGTATAGTTGTGTTGCCTTAGTGTTTTATAAAATATTAAAATAGATAAAGACTGTGTTTAAGTAATCTGTAAATAAAAATACATGTATACTTAAAAGATATATGAGATACTTTTCATTATAAAACTACCATGTGGCGGGGCTGAGGGAGGATGCTGAAATGCAGATCTAGAGGGATCGCTTGAATGGTTAGATCATTCAAGGATGAGATGTTTTTTCTCATGGAGGGGTTTGGTGGTTGTTTATCTTATGTTTTCAGTAATGATCTTGTAATGTACTTTTATTGGGTGTCTATAATCTATTGTAATACTGTTGGAAGAAGAAAGAACAAGTCATTCTCTTCATGTACACACATCTACACATTGTTACGAGTATATGAATATGGATAAAAGCAAAGCTAATATAAATCCAACTGCAAAATGTATATGTATTAATGTAAATGGTTTAAATAATAGCTGCAAAAGGGGAAGTCTTTACAGATATTTAAAGCTATGTGAAGCACAACTAGTATTTTTAAAGGAAACACACCTTACACAGGATGACATACATAAAATAAACAATAAAAATTATACAGTACTAGTAAGTTCCACCTATAGTCAAAAGCGAAGGGGAGTAGCAATTTTGTGGAAAAAAACTACTTTAATGCCTAAAATCATAAACATGTTTCATGACAACTCAGGAATGTTTTGTCTAGTGACAATATCTATCAATGAAATGGTATATACATTAGTGAATATTTATTGGATACCAGGACTAGGAGTTAGAGTGGCAAAACAACACTTAGAAGACATTGTACAATATGCCAAAGGCAATTTAATCGTAGCTGGAGATTTCAAATGCATTATAAAAGAAATTGACACAAATACTAAAACTACATGTAAGAGATCACCTTTAACAAAGTTGTTATCTGAGTTTGTTGAAACTTTTAAAATGTTTGACATAAATGAGTATGCTATCCCAGATTCACTATTCTTTACACATTTTTCCCATAGACATAATACATACTCTAGAATAGATAGAGTGTACATAACAAAAGATTTAACCACTAAATTAAATAAAGTCAAGCCAATTTCATGTCCATTTTCGGACCATAACACCATAACATTTGAGATAGACTTGTGTTTCAAGAGAAGGATATCAGTAACAAGAATACCATCTTACATAGCAAATCTCAAAGATTTTAAGGAATTTTATATTAAAGAGACACAAGCATTCTTAGATATGAATCTTACGAAAGATGTATCTGAAATATATATATATGGGATGCACTGAAAGCATACCTATATGGAAGAGCGGTGGGATAGTATAAAAATAAACAAAAACAGTGGAATAAGGAATTAATGGAATTACAGTCAAAAATGGATAATTTACAGCTTGATATTCAAAATGGAAACACCAACTTAATAAAAGAACTGGAAGATACTAATAAAAAATACTCAGAGACGCTACATCACAAAACAATGATCAACTTAAAAAAATTAAACTATGTTACTTTTCAATGAACCCTAAAAACCAGCGAAGAATAGCAAATAGGACTAAAAAGATGATTAAAACAAATCAAATCAAGGAAATATGTAATATAGAAACCAAAAAGAAAGTGTCTGATTTAGAAGGAATACTACAAGCTTTTAGGCTATTCTTTCATAAACTTAATAATCAAAATGAGAAAATAGAAACACATTCAGTATTGAAAGCTTTTCTTAAAAACAATGTTAAAGTTAGGTTATTAGAGGAGCAGGTACAGCTAATAGATAAGCAAATAACAATGACAGAACTTAAAGCTGAAGTAAATAAGCTAAAGTTAAACAAAGCTCCAGGTATAGATAATATCTCCCCAGAAATGTTTAAACTACTATCTAATGAGGCTTTGCTGTTGTTATTGAATGTCTTTACATCAGTTAAAAATGGTAAAGACATCCTTCCTTCTTGGAAGTACACATTAATATCACCACTTCTGAAACAAAGTAAAGATCCCAGTGAATGTTCATCATACAGACCCATTTCACTTCTTAACATAGATTATAATTTTTTTATGGCAATACATGCTGCTCGAATAAAACAATTAATACCATTTTTGATAGAGGAGGATCAAACAAGTTTTGTAAAAGATAGGAACACTTATGACAACATCAAAAGAATTCTTTCCTTAATAGATTATATAAATGTCACAAAAAACAAAATGAATGTTATTAGTTTAGACATAAATAGCGCATTTGATTCAGTGAACTGGGATTATTTATGGTTAGTTTTAGAAGAATATGGCTTCTCAAACAACTTCACTTTGTTAATAAAATCATTATATGAAAAATCATTGGCTTATATAAAACTGGGATCTTGTCTGTCTAAATCTGTTAAAATAAAGGGCACAAAACAAGGCTGCCCTCTTTTTCTGTTATTGTTTGCGCTAGTCATTGAACCCTTAGCAAATAATATACGTATGGATAAAAATATTGAAGGAATACAATTAGACAACAGCCTAGAGCTTAAAATTCAACTTTTTGCTGATGATATTTTAATTACCTTAAAGAATAATAATAGCTCTTTAAAAGCATTATGGGACTCAATTCAAAACTTTCAAAACTTTTTGAGTCTTGAATTTAATGAGAACAAAACAAATGTATTGCTTATAAATGCTAATAAAAAAGATCTAAATAAAAAAATACCATAAATATATCCCCACCGATAATACAATTAAATACTTGGGAATTATAATAACTAACAACCTAGATACTACAATTGAAATAAATTATAAAGAGACCTTAAATAATATTAACAATCTAATACAAAGATGGAATAAGATCTTCTTTTCAATGGAAGAAAGGCTCTATATAATTAAAATGATCATATTTCCAAAAATTCTTTATGTTATACAAGCTTGTTCTTTGCCACCAGCTAAATTGCACCTAAAACAATTAAATGATTTAATGGTAAGATTCCTATGGTATCCAAAAAAAACAAAGATAGCTATGAAATATCATCTAGATGACTGGGATATGGGTGGCATAGGTTTACCAGACAAAGAAGTATATTTGCATTCAACTGTTATTAAAACAATATCATTATGGCTAAATACAAAATATACATCAAAATGGAAGCTTGCTCATGAGAGAATCTGGTTAAAATCAGGATTTGTAGTAGCAAATAAGTATACCAATTTCATACCAAACAATTTTCTATGGCTGATGAAGGAATATATGATGATACATAAGTATAAAAATATAAGGTCCAAATACATTACTTATACATTAAACATTTTCCAAAATCTTATTAATAGCAATCCTGATATTAAAGCATGGTCATTTTTATTATATCCAGTAGCATACACGCAAGGTAATATAATAACATTTGATATAGAAGTAGTCAACATGCTTAAAGAAAAGGGATTAATATATTGGCATCAATTGGTAAACTCTGGAAAACTTCTGACAATAGACCAAATTAAATGGAAATTAAATATGGAAAATAGTTCACGGCTACATGTACAATAATTAAGACAGCATATATTAAGCAAACAAGAAACAATGCAACCATCAATAAGACAGAATGTTTCTAATCTTATAGAACATATAATATTACTAATGAATCAACCCATTACTGGAAAGGGATACTTATCATCCATTTATAAAACAAACAAAAAAATAAAAAACGTATAATAATGACAAAATATGGAATTATTATAGATCAATTAATGGACATGTGCCAAATGACAGAGACAAAAAAATAATTATTCTCTCTCCAAAGCAGACATCACTTTCATTACATTGGAGACTCTTTACATGACAATTCACACACAGATCTTACATAACCCCTCATAAAATGGAACTTATGTTTAAGAAATATATTGGCTGCTGGAGATGTAATTTATCAATAAAAGCAGACTGGCAACATATGTTCTACAAATGCCATTTGATTAAACCATATTGGGATAAAATAAATTATTTTCTGCAAATGGTATTTAATGACAAATTCCAGATTTCCAAATCTATTCTTTTGTTTAATGCACCTGTACCTGACTGTGTAACAAGAACCAAAATATGTAATCTTGTGGACTCTCCTAGCCATTGCAAGGAAGAACATTACATCAAACTGGAAATCCAAAGCTTCTCCAACTTTTAAGCAATTCATGAATATGGTGTCAGCAGTATCGCAATTGGAAATGAACACTATTAAAGGAAGAACTGAAAGAACTACATCATTATATATAGCATGGCAAAAAGTAACTGAAATACTGGAGAGTAATGACTGCAGCAGATTATAACCAGGAAACAATTGTATAGAAAGTCAATTATATGCCATCAATAGACACCCTTGTAAATACTTTATTTTGGTTTTAATGTTTGATATCTGTTTAGAGGTTTTAGCCTATCTTTTTAAATAATTTATAAATACTTCACTGTCATAAATAACCTGCATTCATGTTTTCTTGTTTTTGGGAGTGAATAAAAATATTTACAAAAAAAAAAACATACTTGGCCCTACCCATTTTTCTTTTGTCAAGGGTACATTTTGCTTATTGAACCTTGTGGACCTTTTGGATACTGACCCCACAAATGTAGATGAGGGATAACAGGACATACTGCCTATGTTGACTTATCCAAGGCCTTTAACACTATCTCCCATTCATGTATCATAGTGAAGACCTCCCATGTGGGAATTAAGCCATCCAGTAGTACATGGATAGGCAAATGTGTCACTGACATAATACAGACTCTCAAAGTTGGGGACTGCACCTCCACCAGTAGTCAGCCACCATTACAATACCACAAGGATCTGTGCTGGACCATCAACTGTTTGCAAACTACTTCCCTGAAGCACAGGCAATGGTAGATGGCCTGTGGTTTACCAAGTTTGCAGATGGCTGGTAACTGGATGCACTAATGTAGAGTCCCCCAGTGATGGTAACATATTACAGAAGGAGCTACCACACACAAATGATTGGTGCCAAACTTATGAACTGAACCGTAAAGCATAATATGGCTCATTGCTACCTTTGGCAATGAAGTACCCCTGCTAATTGTGATATATATAGCACCCCTCTAAGCTCAAATACAGTGCTGTGAGACTTGGGAACACATGTTGATAGCAATTTACACTTTCATCCCTATGTATCCATAGTGGTAACACACACATTCTGCATGCGCACATCATACATATTGACATCACATCTGTCGCTCGTCCCTCCAATACAAATGACAAGCAGGCAGGGTAGTTTGTTTAGGTGTTTTATTATACAGAAACACATCAGGATGGATAGCAGCATCATTAAATATAAACAAACTTATTGACAGACATACCTTACATACATACATGCTTACATCTCAACAGCTTACTATAAAATGACAGTCAGGTTCGCACGTGCTCAGCATTTATACACTTGTGCAAGCCCTTGGATAGCTTCTTAAAGAGACATACACACATTGATCTACATCCTTACTCTTAAAAAGATTGCTCTTAATCAAAATGACATTGCAACTAAACATGCATTAATATAAACATTAAAATAAACACAATCTTCATGTCCAAGTTGCCATGTATCTATAACTTGGTCTGGAGATACAATTGGATCTTGTAACAAAAAAATCAGGACTGGGTTTAGCAACAGGGACAGTCTTTGGTAGACAACTAGTATCAGGAACTTCAGGACGCATCACAGGAACAGGAATGCTCTCTGGAACTGGAGCACTGGACAACTCACTATGAGATAGAGTCTTTCTCACAGGCTATATGCTGTGGTGTAGGCTTGAACACCATTATTAAATGCTCCAGATTCCACCTAAAATCTACTCCTTGTGATTCTACAATGTACGATCTTGACTCTGGGCAAATATTCTTCACAACTGCAATCTGATCATAACCTTTGGACGTTTGCATCCCTGTCGTAATGGATTGAGCAGTTTGCTGGTCTTATCGTAATAGGACTTCTGGGTTAAACGTTTCTTCACCAGATTTATTTTCACTGACCTGTTGTTGTTGACACATGGAACCAACAATTGACTACTAATTGGTAATGTGGTTCTGGTTTGTCTCGACAGAAATCTCTGGGCAGATGAACCAAGATGTTTATCATGAAGAACGTTTGAGGAATTTTTCTAAGATTGTAGAGATTCAGGAAAACATCACTATTGTCTCATTTCAACTACTCTAGTAACTGCTTTGCACTTTGAACTGCACGTTCTGCCAAACCAATTGACTATGGATACTCTGGGCTACTCATGACATGAGTAAAGTCCCACTCTTCAGCAAATCCTTTGAATTTTTGGCTTGTACACTTCTTGCCATTGTCAGAAATAACTTGGTGTGGACTACCATAGACTGCAAAATGGCACTTCATCTTAGTAATGACAGTATTGAATGCTAGATTGGGAAGTAGGTCAGTCTTGAACCAATTAGAATAAGAGTCTACAAACACCAAATAATGTTAACCATTCCACTTGAAAATATCAGTGGCTACTGTCGACCAAGGTAGTTCAGGAATCTGGTTTAGATGAAGTGGTTCTTTCTATTGATGTGGCTTTGTACTATTATGCACAGAACAAGATGAAAGTACTCTCTCAATATCTTGTGATATAGAAGTCCAAAATACTAGTCCTCTTGCCCTTCTTTTGGTAGAGTCTGCTCCTGGGTGACCTCGATGTAATGTACTCTTGTTGCAAAGACTTTGGAATGAAAACTTTAAGATATTTCATTGTCTGACAAAATCTCATTTCTGTATGTAAAATAAGGTTGCACTTTTGTAGGTAAACTAGATATCTTTGATGGCCATCCTTGACTGATAAAGTGGTTGAGCTTCTGCAAAATGATCTGTGGCTGTATGATCTCTCAACTCCTCAAGACGTGGAAGAAAAATTTCTCACCTCCATGACTTCAAAATCAAAGTGGTCATTCTCATGCTGTTCAGTGGTATTTCTGGGTGATCTGGATAATGTATCAGCAAGGTAAAGAAGTTTGCCTTTCTTGAAAACAAGATTGACATGATACTTTTGCAATCTCAACATCATGCCTTGCAATCTGGCTGGTGCTGTATGCATAGGTTTTCTCAACATAGTGACTAGAGGTTGGTGGTCTGTTTCGATCTGGATAGGTCTACCATAAACATAATCATGGAACTTGGAGAATTCAAACACAATTGCCAAGAGCTCTTAGTCTATCTGAGCAAACTGCATTTGAGCATGGGTAAGAGTTTTGGATGCATAAGTAACAGGCTAACCCCATTGAAGAATGACTGCACCAAGACCAAATTTTGAAGCATCACAGGAAAGCATAACTAGCTTGTGGATGTCATAGTATCTAAGAGTAGGTGGATTGGCAATTCTCTTTTTCAGGACATCAAATGTTCTCTGGTGTTGCTCTAACCATGACCAGGATACATCTTTATGTGCTAGCTCTCTGAGTGGTGCTGATGTTTGACTCAAGTCTAGAATGAACTTGCCTAGGTAGTTGACCATGCCAAGAAAACTTTGCAGGGCTTGAACATTGTCTGGAGCTGGCATCTGAAGAATGGCTGTTTGCTTAGAAGGGTCTGGTCGTAAGCCTGAACTGGTAAATAAATGAACAACATAAGTGAATTCTTGTAGCCTGAATTTGCATTTCTGTGGAATGAGCTTAAGATTCTCTTCACATGCCCTTTCCAGAACTTTTCTGAGGTTTCACTCATGCTCTGCTTCACCATTACCTCCTACTAGTATGTCGTCAACTATAACAGTACAAGAATACCCAGAAAAAAATTGCTCCATTGCACGTTGAAAGACTTCACTTGCAGAATTTATCCTAAATGGCATTCTCAGAAATCTGTACCTTCCAAAGGGAGTATTGAAAGTGGTTAGCAGCAAGGATTTCTTGTCAAGCAAAATTTGACAGAAAATGAACTCTTTGCATCTAAGACAGAAAAAACAGTAGCATTTGGCATTAGAGCAGTGACTTCTTTAACTGCACGCATTGGATGATGAGGTATTTCCAGTGCCTTGTTCAAATGTCATGGATCAATACATATTCTGATGTCGTCTGAGCTTTTCTTATGAGCTACCACCATGGAAGATACCCACTCAGTCGGTTTGGCTACTGGATAAATCACACCTTGTTGCACCATTCTGTCTAGTTCTGCTTTGACACTGGTCTGCATAGCTATTGGAACTTTTCAGGCTGTTGTGATTACTGGCTGGATCTAACTTTATGGAGTACACAACTGGAAGCTTGCCTAGTTTGTCTTCGAAAAGATCAGCATAAGCAGAATAATATCTTCTTCTTCTTTCAGCTTTTCCCATTAGGGGTTGCCACAGTGGATCACCTGTCTGCTCATGATTGGCAGTGGAGTTTTATGGTGTCGAGTTGCCAGCCCAACACCCAACCTTCCACAGAAGGCACACACATGCACAGACTCACATCTAGGGCCAATGTAGAGTGTCCAATCCACCTACAGCATGTCTTTGGGATGTGGGAGGAAACCGGAGCACCTGGAGGAAACCCACATGACCACAGGGAGGATATGCAGACTCCACACAGAAGGCACCCCAGCCGAGGATCGAACTGGAGAACCTCTTGATGTGAGGCAGCAACACTAACCTCTGCACCACCGCGGCCGCCCCAGAATAATATACTGGGCAAAATTAGAACAGTAGTCTTTTAAGCTAACATGGTGGACTTCCTTATTGAATGAAAGCAGTCCCATTTTCAAACTGTCTATGAGCCCTAGTAATGACTGGACGTTTCTCTTGACCACATATAATAATAAGTCATAGCTTCTTCCAGCAGAGTAACATGAAAGCATGGGTCTATATCAGTTCAGCGAAAACCCTATTAAGCGAATACATCAAACCATATCACGCGAAGTATGTAAACCTTGAACATCCAGAACCGCAAATTCTGAAATGTCATTTTTTTTGGTTGGCTCATCTGCGGTATAGCTCCGTAAGGTAAGTGTGCGATAGCTAGGACTTTAGGGTTAGGATTTGGGTTAAGGTAAGTGCATAGATAGGTAATGTATGTAAGATTTAGTGTAGTGTTAGATGTAGGTTTTTTTTAAGTGTATGTATTGTGTTATTTATTTTGTTTGGGTGTATGTCTGTAGGGGAAGTGTGTGATAGTTACAGACCTTAGGGTTAGGGAGGGGTTCAGGATAGTGCATAGATAGTTGTGTATGTGGGGTTTAGTGTAGTGTTGGAAGTAGGGTTTTGTTAAATGTATGTATATGGATTATTTGTTTTGTTTGGGTGTATGTCTGTAGGGTTTAGTTAGTATATGTATGTGGTTTATTTATTTTGTTTGGGTAGGTACTAAGTAGCAGGTGGTGGGGTTGGCCGACTATGATAGTTCGATATTTAATTTTTTGCGGTTTAGTGCCTTCGGGATTTTCGCTGTTTGAGGTATAGGGGTCAATGTTTAGGTATTCACGTAAAGGGGTTTTCGCTCAACTGATAGAGACCCTGAAAGCATTACCGAGCCTTTCATTTGATTCTCTTCACCACCATATGCAGCAAGCTTCACATACTTTACCAAATCAAGTCTTTCACCAGCACATACTCTAGCAAATGTTTCTGCAGACATAACATTGCACTTTGAGCCAGTATCAGCTTTGAGCTCTATGGGTTTGCCATTTATCCGAGCAGTACAAAATACTTCATTTTTGGCCCATAAATCTACTGCATTGACTGTTTCACTGAGCACTGACACACCATCAACATGAAAACTAGGGTTGCACCTTTCTAATTGGTCAGCTCATTTCTTAAAATGTGCCCTTTTAATAAAAGAAATGTGTGGCTTTTGGTTTACAAAGTCTTTTGAAATTATTCCACTTATTACATTTGTGTCATTGTTGATCAAAGCTAAGCATTTCTCTCTTTTAGATTCATGATTTCCACCACAGTTATGATAGTTGGCAATGAAAGTGGGTGTTGGCCCTTGCTTTGAGTTTGCTGACTCATTCTTATACTTCCCTGAGGCTGTGTGAACTCTGGAACTTGCTAGAAAGCTCTGGGGTTCTGTGAGTGTTGCAGGGGCTACAGTTGCTGGCATGTGCCTGGGCCTGTTTCTTTTAACCACGCGCTGCATACTATCAAAGTGAGCTTTAGAAGTTACTGGATACATGCCTTTCTCATGCTTTTCTCTGAGCTCATATATCTGACAAATTTCAGTGGCCTTATTCAAAGTTAAATCACTGTCACAAAGCATAATCTTTCTCACAGCATAATTTTTAATGGCATATATAAGTCTTTCCTTTATCCAACTCGTCTTTTAAATCACCAAATCTGCATGTTTTAGCTCTGTTTCTTAAGTCAGTTATATATACTGCAAAAGTCTCACCAGGCTTTTGATCCTTTGTGTAAAATAAGTGACTCTCCATTGTGATGCTTGTCTGGGGGATACACATTTCTCTACATTTAAAGCCTTCAGAATCCTCCCTTGACTCAGCCTATACAACAATATGATGGTTTCCCTCTCTCCAGCAAAGATAGCAGGTGCATACACAAATGAACATTCCCTTTCAGTGGCTTCTGACCCAGTTAAATTAATCAGAATAAATGCCTTTGTACGGTCATCTTTATCAGGAAATGCAGCCTGCATGAAAATGTCATACTTTTGCTCAAACACTCTCCAGTCCTCTGCAAAATTATTATCAAACACAAGTGGCCCTGGTTTTCAAAATCCTTCAGCCATGCCAACAAAGTATGCACAAACACACTGAAAATATGTCCCTTGTAATTATATATGAATAGGTTGCCTCTCTGCAGCTTGCACTTAACACTCAAATGCACATTAAACTCTTCAAAATACTGTACTTTGTGAAATATACTCCGAAATGGCTGTATTTGTGAAATAACTTTACTGTAACACTGCACAAACATGCAAACACTTCCTACACTTCTGATAACTTGGATAGCTTTAATCAATATGAAAAATATGTGCTTAGTGAAAAATGCAGTTGTTTTCCTTTATTTTATTCGTTTTTTTTATTTGTTTTTTTGCAATTTGGACCTTATTTCAAACATTTTCTGTAGTAATTTGAATATCTCTATCAATATCTGACATTTCAACTTATTTTAATATAATTTAGAGTATTCTGTATGCCTTCTTCCATATTTTGCAAATAAGAAATAGTTTGAGCAAGTTTTAACATCTGAAATTAATTTCTGACTTGTTTTGCAAATTATACATGCAGCAGGGATGGTCCACATCTATATATTCCACCAGTACTAACTAGATGCCTGTCAAATTCAAAGTGGAGAAACTGGAGTTCTTTCTGGTCATTAGTCATTTCAACCATGCTTCTTCTGACAGCATGACATTCGTTCCTCTAACACAGATGACAAGCAGGAGGGGTAGTTCATTTAGATGCTTTATTATACAGAAGCACATCAGGATGGTTAGCAGCATCATTAAATATAAACAAACTTATTGACAGACATACCTTACATACATACATGCTTACATCTCAACAGCTTGCTACAAAATGGCAGTCAGGCTCACAAATGCTCAGTATTTATTCACGTGTGCAAGCCCTTGGATAGCTTCTTAAAGAGACAGCATCCAAGATCAGGGTTATCTGAGCACAGTGCTCCCTTCTGTCTGTACCTTACCAGACAAATGTAGTAATTGGAGAAAACACAGGGTTGTGCCTGGGAGACTCCAGGGCCTCCAAAATAACATATATGGAAAGACTGAAAGATCTGTCAGTGTACTTGGTATCATGCAGGCTGCTGAGAGGTGATATATGCCTGCCCTACAGAGCAGTCTCAAACCCTGCCCAATTGGAAATGCTGCACATCTGCAAATCAAATGGGAGAAGAATAACTTGGCCCAGGCTTCTCAACGTAGCCTGTGACATAAACAGAACATGCTGGGGAGACAGATATATTCCCCAATGATTCACACTCTTCTGTAATAGGCTCCCACTATGTATGAATTGGTGCTCCTCATTGACACTGTTCAAGCTCAACCTTGACTACTGGCTGGTTGATTGTAAAGGCACTTCTGGGGTGGCACCTTTGTACCTCATGGACAGGGCCAGTTGGTGCTGCTCACAAAATCACTCTGCTAACAATGACCATACAACTATGCTCAATAAGGGTATTTCTGTTTTTACACAATTAGGCTTCTGGACACCACATGTTCATTAGGCTAGTAGCCTCCTTTGTACATATGAAGCTATGAGCCTATGCAGGTCTCCCAACATTTTGTCTCCCACAGTGGCTGCTGATGTCATCTACTATAAGTTCACCTGCAGTCTTGTTAAAGTCAGACTTGTGCTGTGGTGCATAAGTAACGTACTGTGTTCTGTAGTCTGTGTATTTAGATAGGTAGGAGTTCTCACTGCAGTGAACTGTGTGTGTGTGTGTGTGTGTGTGTGTGTGTGTGTGTGTGTGTCCAGAAGAGCAGAAGTATGTATCCTACAATTACCATTCAATCCCAAGGACTGGCAGTATTTTGATGCTTGCACATGCCTACAAATCCATTTCATGCAGGCCTCCCAACGTCTTCTTTCCAACATGCATTTCTGATGCCATCCACTATAAGTTGACCTGCATCCATGTAAAAGTCAGACTTGTGCTGTGGCACTTGCGAAAAGTACTGAGTTCTGTAGTCTGTGTACTTAGATAGGTAGGAGTTCTCACTGCAGTCAACTGTGTGGGTGTTTGTGTTTTTATGTGCGTGTGAGAGCTGTTGCTTGATGTTACAGACAGCATTTTACACCACCACGTGGAACACTGTTATATTCTCCTCAACAAACATTGCTGATGTTATCAGCTATAAAATGTTGTCTGAGACACTTCAAGTCAGACTTGTGCCATGGCTCATGCATAAAGTACTGTGTTCTGTAGTCTGTGTACTTAGGTGGGGTTCTATTCTCACTACAATCAACTGGATAAGTGTGTGTTTATGTTTGTGCACTTGCTTGATAGTAGAGTGAGCATTTTATAACATGTAGGACATTGCTTTTACCATTTTCCTCTCAACAGACTTTGCTGATTTGCAAATGTGCAGTATACATGTAAGGGCAGGGTCAGAAATGTCCTGTAGTCCAGGCACACATTACCTCATCCTTTCCAATACTGACTTAAGGAACAGGGCTGTCTGTATATCCATGTATGTCATAGCATGGTTTGTAGGACCTGTATTTTCTTGGTGTGAAACACCTGTGGTCTGTCCAGCTGCTGCAGGTGTCTGGTGAGGTACATGCAAAAGGAGGCATTATACTGTATAAATATTCAGATGAGGTTTGAGTACAGTACTGTTATATCCTCCTCAGATATGGATACAATGGCCTGACGTCTGAGGTGCATGACGTAGCTTTTCTGTACCACTGTGGACACTTGGTCGAATTTCAGATTACTATCCATGTGCATTCCCAAATCTTACGCCACTGGTTTCAGCACAGGGGGAGTGTTGTCAATGGTGTATTTACAAGAAAATTCCACTTTGCATAAGGCACAAATGCTGACACATTCTGTATTTATTAGCAGACAGTGTGGCTTTGGCACAAATCATTTGTGTGTGTTAGCCTCTCTTGTACTATAGTCACATCATTGGTGGTCTCAGTGATTGCAACCAATATGCATGAATCAACAAAATTGGTAAGTTACAGGTCATATTTTGTAGCCTGGACTGTTGAGAAGTATATTCCAAACAGTATAGGTTCAGCACAGATCAATGGGGTACACCAATGGTGACAGCTGTAGTGGTAGAAGTTGATTCACCAACTTCCACAGTATGTGATCTATTGGTGAGGACATTGGTTAACTAGCTAGTGTCATACGTTTTAATCACCAGCTGGTAGAGTTTGTCACTGATACCTGATTTGGAGGATTTAGTCCAAGCCCTATGACAGATTAAGGTAGGCAGTATGCATTGTGTTACCTTCATGCAGGCCTATCAAACAGAAGCAATGTGCTGTGGCAACATCACAGATCGCTTATAGTGTGACTCAGAACATACGCCTACCTGATACAGAGTGATACACACTTCAACACACCCTCCAGATGAACTATGTTGCTGTAGAAGGGTACACATTGACATGCCTCTATCTGAGTGGGCTGGGGACAGCACCTGATGCATGCATGTATAGACACATCCTGACTCTCCTGATCTATAAGGTAGACCAACATGCCATCATGGACCTTCTCTAAATGGACACTAGTAATATCTTGGCTGTGTGCAACAGACATGTGTGAGTTTTTGATGCTAAATCTAAGTCTGTTACATCTGTCAGATGTCCTCAAAAAACATCATCCTGTGGAACTTGAAAAGGCTAAGACAGTTGACAGGAGTCCACACTGAGGTATTCACTCCACAATGACAGATGTGGCCATCAACACCTATATCACCATGTAGGTAGAACAGTTGGTCACATACATGGCATCTAAATATGTAGAAATGTGTGACATGACCTATATCTCATGTCCATTGATCAAATGTGTACATCAGGGCTTTCTGCTAGGTCCATTCATGTCCATGATTGAAATTACAGACATCAAGAATGACATACAAATCCTGTGTCCCAACAGCTCTCTGGAGGACTACAGATTGTGGAAATCATTGACTCCAACTCTGATATTGGTATAATGCAGACAGTATCAACACACATTAAAGATTGTTGCCACAGCCATGACAACACATGAAAAAAAAAAACATGTTGGGATTTGTTTTGTGATGAGAACAAATGCACAAACCAAGGATCATGTAGACATCACACCCTATCACAGACCAGTTGTTATGTGGCTTGTGTCCTGGGATATATGGTATGTGGAATGTCCACCAGCATGTGTCCACAGTAATGAGTACTCCCTTGTATGTAACACAACTACTCAGCATGTGCAGAACATCCACATGACAGGCCATAATACCTTCATAGTTCACAGCCTTCACCACGCCAATACCTGGTACAATGCACCCTTCCTCATGTCCCTCCATACACATCTTCCAATGATGTGTAACTGAAATGTATCACCTTTGTCATTGTGAGCTGTCACACATATATCTGTGCATACCTAGGTACTAATTTTATTGCATAAACATTACTGTCTGATGGCACGGAACCCCCATCAAGGTGTAATACCACATGCATGTGTGATATCTGTTTTGATGATGCACTCATGAAATATATAGTTGTTTAATGACATTGATTGCATGGTTTACATTTGTGACAGTGTGGATTGTGCCATGTACACCAGTCAACTAGCCTGTAGTGATCCTAATGTCAAGTGTGTCTCCTCACACCTCCACACAGGAGAGTGTGCTTGATTACGCTCCTAGATTGCTGACATGGCCTAATAGTTGTACAAGTGTGTTGGTGCAGAACCATCTATGCTCACTCAGAAACACATCTGTTGTGTCAGAGACATGGGTATTACTGGTGGTATTATTCTGATATTGTCCATGATTGTGTGTGATAGTTTTACTATTGGCCATAATACTGTATCTGTGTCCTACTTGTTGGAAGATTCTGCTGACAATAAAGGCATACACAAGCAAATCAATTTGCACTGCTTCACAATATGCACCCAACCCCAACTGTATTTAACATCCATGATATATGTCCTTTCCATTGTTCATGTCTAGATGCTTATATCACACAGAAATCATCCACTGTTATATCACCTTGTGTGGCAATCACATCATATACATTTGTCACTGTGCAGTCTGTACTGTGCCAAGTGGTGATGTGATTAGTGTTTCTGCTCCAACTGTCCTCCTTTTATATTTCCTCATGTGCGGTACATTACAGCGTTTCACCTGTCCCCTTCTTGGTGTTCATCCCTAAACTTCATCTATGTGTCCTTATTCAATAAACACACTTCCCATGACTGTTTCTTATAAATGGCAGCTCATGTACCATTACAGATCATTGACACAACTTGCACAGGCTGCCTGGAATGGGATTCCACAATACTCAGCACTATATACCCTATTCTGTACCTGCAACACGTACATTAATATATGAAAAACTTTGGTGGTCCTTGTGACATTCTGTGCAATCCCGCTAGCCCAGTATGCTGGAGTTTACACAAACACTATCCTGTCCTATACCCACAATATGATACATTAATATATGAAAAACCCTGGTGGTCTTTGTGGCATTCCATGGAATCCCAGTAGCCTAGTATGCTGGAGTGTACACACTGTCTTTTTCTGATACACTGTCCTTTCCTGTCCTTGCAACACAATACATTAATATATGAAAAACCCTGGTGGTCCTTGTCACATTCCACATAATCCCACTAACCCCATTTGTTATGCTGTAACTAAGTTCACTATCCATGTTACGTTACATGGTTTCCTGGCTGCCACAAAATCCTGCTTTCTTTCATGTAAAGGTGAGCTGCGGCATGAATATTCATTAAGCTGTGTTACTCACCACATAAACAAATAAACTTCAAGTAGGCTTTGCGCAAAGCCTGCACAGTGTTTATTGAATCCCATGGAATGTTTTTTTTTCTCTTTTTTGTGTTTTAGTTATGCTTGTGCCTAGGTTATTGCTTTGTGCATGCATAGTTACGTGTCAGTGTTTGCACTGTTGATATTTTGTTGTTGATGTTAGCAACATCAACAGTTGGGTCTTTTAATTTAATTTAGTAGACCCATGATATATCTATCTGTCTATATCTATATATATATATATATATATATATATATATATATATAAATAAAGAGCACCCACAAATTTACCTAATCTTTCTGCCCAGGTTCTTTGCTAAATTGTTGTTGTAAATCACAGAGGATTTTAGTCACCAGTAATGTCAGATATTAGTGGTTTGAAAAATGCACAGTGAAGCAAATCTTGTCGATCTATTAAATATTTAAGTGGATTATAGTCAAATTTAATGATCATCCTTTCTTTGGGGCAGAGGGTATTTTTTTATAAGGCTGTGTGTTTGGTAAGAGTTCTTCATTTGTTTGTGTAGACAGCAGTGTTTCTCCTTTCATTAGGTTATAATTTTAGAAACTGCACTTTGAAACAAAACCAGTTCAATTATTAATTTATTGAGTGCTTTGGGGTTGCCAAATTGAACACTTGGGAAGCAGATGGCAGCAGTTAATGAAAATGAATGAAATAAATGTATCAGACAGGATTTATTGAACAATTTCTTAAAATACATCTTTATTGTATGTAGAAAGAGCCTAATACATCTGGATTGATATATGTATCCATACCTGTTCTTGCACTACTGTTATTTACTTTCCCAGTGCACATTTTCTTTTATTCTTTGTCCTTTAATACTTGCACCTGGACTGCTTTTTGCCATTGGAGTTTTTATCAGCATTGTTATTCTTTTTTAAAATGAACTCCCTGACTTTGCCTCCTGCTTTTGCTCTGTCCCTTATCAATTTGTAGTTTGTTGTAAATCACTACTACTTTCACTCACTCAGTAATGCCAGACCTTAGAGGTTCATAAAATGCATGTTGAAGCAAAACCTGCTATTCTATTAAGTTTAAGTGAATTTGATTTTCAGTTTACAATTCTCCATGTTTTCATGCACTCAGTACTTTTTAAGTATGTTGCATAAGAGTTGTTGGACCCAGTCTTTGTTTTGGTAAAAATACTCAAAGAATGAGAGGTATTGTAATAGATCTACAAGTCATAGAAAGGTAAGTGTTTTTATTTCTTGATCTGATTTTAAATTAATTTTGAAAGTCTGTTATCTGCTTTTGCTAATATCTTTAAGCCTATAATAGTGATTCCAGTACATAGCTGGACTGTAATTTCTGCTGTTTCAAGTTGTCTAAATGTTGCTATTAAGCCCTGGATTCATTCTTCTGTACTCTGCATATTTCAGGCTAGTTCAGGACTTGTCTCTGCATTGGCCAGTTCCAGGCCAATCAGCACAGAACTAGGAGTCTGTGAGTTTCAAAGTTGCTGTTTGCTGTGATTTTTTTTTAATTACTGTTGCATTGCAATAGCTCTACAAGTCGGAAACAGAGATATGTTTTAATTTTTCCCCCTACTCACCCTGTTGTAGTTGTGTTCTTAAACCCACTGTGTCTAATGTTGCCTAGCCCTTATGATAATTTGACAACCTAACTCCCTCCCTGTCCCTATTTATTGGCTGTTTGCAAAATTATACTAATGTACTTATTGTCATGCCTCTCCCATTAAACTATTAACAGGCTAAAAGATATTTGATAAAATTGCTAAATATTGAGAGTACTGATACTGCTTGCACTGATTTTAGTATCTAGTTAGTGAATTTTTTTACTATAATTAATTTACAGGTTTTTGCTGGTGGCAGAAGAAGGTTTCCAGGCTAGTTGTTTTGTACTGAAATTTAAATACTTAGTAGCAAGTCCACCCAAGCATTATTCTAAAAATGAACTCCAAACAGTTATAGTTATCCCTGTCCCAGAGTCATTCCTGTCGGTATCATGGACCAACACTTCCGCACAACTTCTGTAGCCAGCCTGATTGAGATGGGTATCATGGGGCAGTGTAAGAATTGTCTCATGGTCTCTGATGATCATCTATTACTCAAACAGCATAACAGTGTGTGAGAGATATACATATACAATATCCTTGGATGGGCCCCTATCATGGGCGGCGCAGTGGTGCAGTGGTTAACATTGTCACCTCACAGCAAGAGGTTCTCCGGTTCGATTCTCAGCTGGGGTGCCTTCTGTGTGGAGTTTGCATGTTCTCCCTGTGTTCGCGTGGGTTTCCTCCGGGTACTCCAGTTTCCTCCCACATTCCAAAGACATGCATCTGGAGCATTTCTCCCCGGGCCTCCACTGAAAACAGGCTCTGTGGAACCTAGTCGGACTTTCCCGGTCAACAAATGATAAATAAATAAATAACTAAAAAATAAAATAAAAAATTGGATGCAAAAAAAAACAAAAAAAAACAAACAAACTCGGGTACCAAAATCATCAGGAGTACACCACACATCACACATCTCTAAAGCCATTACAATGCACATAATCATCATGTACAACATGAGAAGCTTATAGCTGAAAACAACTGTGTGTCTAGTTCTCATGTTTCTATGGACACAAGCTGATATGGGCTATAAAAATAGAATACTTTTTTCTTTCAGTGGCTAGAAGATAATGTTTTCTACATCTGGAAGAGGACTAAAGATATGACAAAAACAGACAGCACTAAGTAGAAGTAGAAGCACAGGCTGTAACATGCATCACAACATGGATAACCTTAATTACAGATCAATTCAAGCCTCAAAGTGTAGCTGTCAATCTGGAGCAATTGTTCCTGTTATGAGGCTTAAACTTCATTATTTCATAAGTTGGTACTAGGCTATTGACCCTAGGGCCTATACAAGCCTAGCCATAACAATTCCCTGGATATTTCTTCCCACAATATTTACTTCCCTGGACCCCTGTCTAGCAGGGTGACTGATGTGATCCCCAGGGTGAATTTAATATCTCCCATCCAATCGTCAAGGTTCCTTTTGAAGAGGGCCAAGGAGATGCTCTGCTTGACATGTATGGGTAGTCTATTCCAGAGTATGGGGAGTCTCTGGGTCAGGAACCTATCCCTCCAGCATGTTTTGTTCATTGTGATGACAAGGTTTAGATCCCTGGAGCATGTGGCTCTGAGGGATTGGGATTTCTTTAAGTGGAGCATGTCCAACAGCTCAAGGTTGACATGGCCTTGTATGTTAAGCAGAGATTGCCTCTGAGTAAACAATATGCCACAAAGTATAGCTGGAGTTTTTTTAGATGGTCAGCATTTGAAGATGTACATAGTTTTGAGTGTATTAAGCTAATAGGTTTGGGGGTGTTATGGGGGTGTGTTTGTTTTTTTGAGGGTTTTCATTAAAACAAAAAATAGATTCAAATGGATGGGACAAGGAATAACTGTATAAAAGATCAACCTGCCAAGTATTAGTCAAACTAGAAATTAAAAAAAAAAAGCTGTTATGCATAGCAGGTGGGAATAATAATTTATTATCATAATGACAGCACTTTCCTTATTATTTTTAAATGTGAATGATCTCACAAGTATTTACAAAAAAGAAAATAGTGAACTATATTAAATATGCAGAATGTGAATAGCTATGCTACAGGAGACACATTTGGAAAGAAATGAGAATGTGAATTTGATGAAGAAAGGATTTCAGGATGGTTATTCAGTGGAATATCTGAGAAAAAGGAAAGCAGGAGAACTTATATTAATTGATAGAGAAGCTCCAGTAATGATAGAAGAGGGGAGAAAAGATAACAACAGTAGATTTATAGTAGTAAGAGGCTACTGACAAGTATTTATATTCCACTTAAAACTGCATCAGTGGAGCTGAAGAAAATTCTGGGAGAAATAATCAGCTTTCAGCAGGGAATATTATTTGTATGTGGGGACTGGAAGTTGATTTCAACTGTGAGGATGTATCTGGAGAGCTTAGAAGGAAAATATAAAAAAGAGGGTAGATTTTTGAAGAAATTTATGAAAATATTTGGCATGGAAGATCTGAATTCAGTAATAGGAGCTCAGACAGAATATTTCTTCTTATTATTACATATTATTCCCAAATGTAAAAAAATGGAGTAGGCTAGAAAGAAATTATATTTCACAGTAACGTGTACATTTAATTGAAATTTTTGATATTTATCCAATAACTATTTCAGATCACGTGCCAATAATAACTAAAAGAAAAATGCAAGATAATGAAATAAAAAAAGAGATACTGGCACTTCCCCACCTCTTTGTTAAACAAAGAGGAACTTAAGGAGTGGGTAGTGGAAATTATTTGGGAGTTATTAGTGAAGATAGAAATTTCTTTAGAATATATAGCTAGAGAGTAGGATAAAATTAAAGTGGAGTTTAATAATAGGGCTGAAATAAAAGAAAAAGAGATATGGTTAAGAAGTAGCAAGAATTATTTAGAAGAGCTGACAAAGGTTAAAGTATTGCAGAATAAGGGGAATCTCACTGAACAAGAAGAGGTGCAACTGCAGAGTAATGAATAGACAATAGGGACTACTTTGATAATATGCATGAGTTTAGAAAGATTGCTGTTAAGCAACTGTTTTCTGATAATAACTCCAGAGCACAAAAGCTTTTAGCACAACAGCTCAGGAAAATGAAAGTAGAAAGGGTTGCTGCCAAGGTTAGGAAGCCTATAACAAGTAAAATAACCAGAGCTCCTGTAGCGGTACTAGAAATATTTTGGAAATTTTATTACATCTGTATTAAGTAGAGAAATGTGGAAATCAAGAGAAAGCACAATTTCAAATGCTTGTGGAAGAATGGAATATGCAGTGGTTGGAAATCGATGAGGCTCAATTGCTTGACAGTTAGGGTAGGAGATGAGATAAAAATGGTGATGTATAACCAGTCTACAGGAAGGTCTCTAGAAAAAGATGTAGTTCATGTGGGGGTTTGAACGTTTGGAGGCTAGGGCAGAAGAACTTGATAATTTATTTAACAGTGTTTTAAAATGAGTAAAAACATCAACATCCTGGAGAAGGGCTGTAGTGGCTGTGATACCTAGGGATGGTGGTGACCAATCAGATCCATCTTCATATAGACCCATTTTGATTCTGAACCATGATTGTAAAGTGTTTATGTCTATATGGGCTAAAATAATGTCACAGGTGATGCCAAAATTGATTGCTATGAATCAGTAAAGTTTTGTGAAGGGGAGGCAAATGTTTGACAACATTAATGGAATGGTGATGATCTAGAGGGAAGTGGAATGTGGGAGGGTATCACTGTTGTTGGTGGGTATTGGTGTGGCATTTGATCGAGTGTGCTGGGATTTTGAGAGTGGGATGGTGGGTGTATTTGTATCCCTGATAAAATAGTGTGGTTGATTGGGCTGAAGTATGAGATTTTATAGGCTAGGATTAGGGTAGGCGGGTACCTCCCTGGTGATTTCAGATCAGGCAGGGGTGTTCTGTTTCCCCTTTGTTGTTTACATTGTGTTTGGAGCCATTGACAGGAAGCATGGGAGCTCAGAAGTTCAGGGATGTAGCTGGTATGGTGGTTAAAAGGGGCGGCTTTATTTGCAGATGGTGTTGTTTTGTACCTGATGAAACTAGAGGGGGACATTTCAGTGTTGTGGAATATTCTGGGATGGATTCATGTCTTTCTGGGATACAAAATGAATGAACATAGGACAAGGGTAATAGCTGTGAACTATCTGCCAACACATGAATTGGTTTTGTGGTACCCATGTTTTTGGGGACATAATGGAATGAAGAATTTAGTAGTGTGAATTAAATGGGATTCTTTTCTGGCAGCTGGGGTTATGTGGGAGGAGACTAAACAAAAGTTAATACAAGAACTGAGAAACTGGAGGCTCTGTTTTGTGGATGTGGGTGGCAAGATATGGGCAGTGAAAATGATTTTAATCCCTTTGGTTTTATACATAGGTTAGGCATGTTTTTGTCAGCCGTAGAAGTTGTGGATAGCAATTAGTAAAGAGCTGAAGGATTTTTGTCTGAGAGTGGCAGATGGTGTGAGCATTGTGGGATGGGTTGATGCTTGCAGTAGAGCAAGGTGATTTAGTATTACCTGATTTGAAGTGGTATTCCAGAGGTACACAGTTACGGCTCCTATACATAGTACATGCAGAAAGCTATAATTCAAAGTGGAAAGGGATAATGATGAAACAGGGCAGAAGCCCAAGAAATGAGAGACTGGGATCTTGGATGCAGATTCTTAAGGAAAATAACAATAAACATACAGAATATTGTATGCATAAAGTAGAAGAAAGTAATCTAAAAGCTAAGCCAACACAGGAATGGAGAAAGGAGATTCTACCAATAGGGATGACTTCAATTAAGGGTATAGAATAAACAAGGGGGGGGGGCTGTCCTTCTGTCTTACGTATGTAAAACTTGTTTCATCCATTACTGACTGGGAGGTAAACAACCCCCGTTTTCATAATTCCCACTCTCCAATGTGATATCTATGGGGTGCCCCTATCTGAACCTTATTCTTGTGTAGTACATAGTTACATTGATTACAAAAGCCACAGCATTTACCCCTACTTGAACTTCTGGGGAGGTTGTTTTTATGATGTTCTAAAATGTTTTTAATCTTCCTAGCTGTTTTATAGACAAATCGTGGTATCTTGCCCAGATGTGTCAAAAATTCCAGATTACCCTTAAAAATTCACCAGCTTTTCAGTACAATGTGCCTGATTTCCTTTGAATGTGGACTAAAAGTAATCACCATAGAACTGATGAAGTTAGTTGGGGTTTCTTTCAAATTTCTAGAAGGTATTTCATTTAGCTTGTCCTTGGTTCCTAAGAGGGGTATGAATTTTTTTTACCCATCCTTGTAAGTATTTTTCATCAACACTTTCTAACATAGTAAGGGGATAAGGTCTATCCAGAAACGTGTGTCAGCCTGTCCACCTCTTCCTTTAAATGTCAAAAATCAGAACACATTCTGGCAGCTCATACTAGTTAAAGGAATATGTGTCTTTTCATGGGTTTGGGGTGACTCATTCTATATTCTAAGTAGCTGTTTGAAAATGTAGGTTTTCTGTAACCCAAGGAATCAAAACAACCTTTTAATAAATCTTAAAAAGTGTAACATCCAAATAATTAATCATATAACTAGAGTGTGTGTGTGTGTGTGTGTGTGTGTGTGTGTGTGTGTGTGTGTGTGTGTGTGTGTGTGTGTGTGTGTGTGTGTGTGTATGTGTGTGTGTGTATTTTAAAAATGTATTTGTGGAATTAATGTAGGAAAGAAATTCTTCTGTTGCTGAGCCCTGATCTTTCCACAGGATGAAGATGTCATCCAAAAAATGCAAGTATGTATGCCACACTTTGTTAAACCTAGAATTTAGTATTAATTTTGAATTTTTGTTCCCAGCTATACATAACAAGATTGTAGAGGCCTGCTACAATAAAATAGCTAAATTCACTACTAATCTCAATAACAGAACAACCACTGCTCAGCTCCCCACCAACTTAAATGGATTGAATTACCAAATATTTTATTTCGCAACCAACTTTCAGTTGCCCACACTATTATTTCCCTACCAGACAACTGCCCTGCCCTCAAAAACTTAGTTCCACCTTACTCTACTTGTAGATCCCTACAGTCATCCAACAAACATCTCCTAAAGGTCACTAAAGCCAATAATAGTTTTGGAGATTCCCTGTTCTCCAATCAAATATCAAAGACCTGGAACTCCATACCCCAACACATACGTAACACAACTAACTCTTCCAAATTTAAACTGCTCCTCAAAGAACACCTAACCAATAAGTGGCTCTGCTCCTGCACTACTCCAACATGACCTGTCCTTGCTCTCTATAGCACCACACACAACTTGTTTCTAAGCTTTTACTTTTTCACATCAGCATAACTCAAGCTTGGCTTCTCTCTTCTCTACACTTCCTATATACTTAATTACATAAATTAATTAACCAGTACAGATGCTGTGATTTGTATCTTTTTCCATCCTTATGTAATCAACATGCTGTATCTTAGTTTATACTTACATCAGCTTTATGTAAACTTATCTACTTATACTTTATATATTTTCTATTTTGAGTCTGTATAACAATTATTAGCATAAGTGATCTTGTATAAGTGACTTGTTATGTGTTACTTTGTTCTACATGTGATTAAAAAAAACTATGTATGCAGCTTTTCTCCCCCGGCCTCTGCTGAAAATGGGCTTTTGGCTCAGTCAGGCACTTCAGGTAAACAAATATAAAATAAATAAATAAAAATAAATAACCATTCTGTGTGCTCCTTGGTTGAAGTTGTTAGCAACTCATTCCCATTTTGCCCAGTAATTCCACATAATGACAGGTCGTGTGCCATGGTTTACAGGTAGAAAGTTAAGAGCTGTGCAACTGATGCATTTGATATTTTCTGTTTTGTTTTGTCATATGTGCTACTGTTTCACTACAACATAACTCTCAGCCTTTATAGTTTTATAGTTTTTTACTAGGCTATTGACCCTAAAGGATCTTTAGAAGCCTAGCAAAGCATTCCCATGAAATGATTTTAGCCCATTTAAATATGAATAATGCAGAGCAGGAAGGACATTTATATGCTAACCCTTTCCATAAGGGACTAGTGTGTTATTCCAGAGGTAAATTTGTGGTTTCCTATCCATCCAGTCATTCAAATTAAGTTTGAATACTGGAGATGAAGACAATTCTAAAAAAGTGAAATTCTCTGTAGTACATATCTGTCCTTCCAAAATGTTTTGTTTATGTTGTAGAAGAGATTAAGCTTTCTTAGGTGGGTGTTTATGCCAGCATTGGATTTACAGATGTAAAGCAGGCCCGGGAGGATAGGATCTGTTAAGGCTCTGTATGCAAGGCAGAAGTCATCCATCAACAGCCTGTATGATACTGAAAATAGGGACCAGGCTTTGAGACAATCAGTGTACTTCTTATGATTTAGATCCTTGATTTTCCTGGTGAGAAAATACTGTAGGCATTCAAGTTGTGTAACGTTTTGGAAAGATATACGCCAAAAGAGGTATTCTACTCACTGATTGTCTAATAAATGCTGCATAAAGTGGAATAATCACATCTTTGGACGTAGATGTTATACACTTAGTAATAAGCTGTGCAATGAAAAAGGATGTTCTGCAATAGAAGATACATGGTGATCAAAACACAGCTTCCTACCTACTGGATTGATTTTCTGGGATGTGTTTTCAGTGTACTGGTTGCAAGTGATGTCATCATTTCTGAAAGATGCTATTATACACTTTTATTTTTTTTTTAGCCCAATATTTTGAAATTAGCTGTTTCTATGGAAAAGAAGTACATGCCACGGAAGGACGGCTCAAGGTTGTGAGGTACACTGCTGGTGACAGGTCTTTTGGAGGAGATGGAACTGCCCTCCCTAATTTCCTGAGTTCTATTTCTAATCTAATTTGCTATCCATCAAGTTACATAGGGATTGGAATTCAGCTGGGGAGTTTATTAGCAATACCCGAGTGTGGAATGTTGTCAAACACCTTAGCAAGCTCTAGATATGGAATGTCTACTGATTTTCTCTCATGTACTGGTTTAGTAGCCTTCTTAAAGAAGTCAAGTAGTCAGGATCTGCCCCTGATAAAACTGAATCAGCTTGTCTCAATGGTTTGTAAGTTGACTATGTCCTTGTTTATTAATTCTATATTGATCCTTTCCATAGCCTTACAAATGAGGTACATCTGATTTATGGACCTACAATTACCTGTCAGTTTACACCCCACCCTTGTGCAGGATGATAGCTGTTTTTGTTCACCATTCTTCTGGCACATAGACTGTTTGGAGGTTGAAATTGAACAGCTTCTATAGGGTGTTTGGCATGTCCTGTTTCAGGCTGGCCAGTAGGCAATCTGCTATATTATTTAGCCCAAGAGAAACAGTGTTCTTAGCCTTGAATAGTGCCTTTTGGACTTTTGTTGGGAGATTAGGGGGTGGTGTAGGTAAAAGTATGTTATCTGGGAATGTTGGGGGAGAGGAAGTGAATTTTGAGCTAAAATTATCTTATAGGTTCATAGGTTCATAGATTAGTACTAGGCTAACAGCCCTTGTGGGCCATTTTAAGCCTAGCCAATTACCCCATGGGAGAATCAAACCCTGTACCTTGTAACTGTGTTAGTAGATTGGCTATGTTCTCTGTTTATATATATATATATATATATATATATATATATATATATATATATATATATATATATATATATATATATATATATATATATATATATATATATATATATGACCATTAGTAGTCTAGGCACAATATCCCATATCACAGTCACCCATTGGCATCATACTTCTCAACCTCTTAGAGCAAGAAATCTGGACAAACACATAAATAAAAGTGGGACAAAGGCCCCAAAAATAGGGACATTTTTTAAATATTGCTCTTACAAATTTAGAAAGTTGATTGGATAACAGGTTTTGCATTAGCATAAATTTTCTGAAGGGTTTGAAGTCTGAAACTCAAATGTCTGGCATTATTTTCTAACTTCAGTCTTTATTTGCCACTAATTTGTCAGAAAAACACAATTATATGAAAAATGGACCAAACATATAAGGCAAAAATGTGGACATTCTGCGGAAATCTGTACAGTTGAGAGGTATGCTTGGCATAATGAATATATGTATAGTTTCAACACCTTTGAATAAAGATTGGTGTGGGTAGATCAGGGGTATATGTTTGAGTGCCCATCCATTTGTCCAGGTTTTGTTTGAAGTGGGTTAAGGACTGGCTTTGTGTTATATTCGAACAAAGTCCATTTCATTCAAGAGGGATTCTCTGGGATTTATATCTGTGTTGCCATGCTGTGGTCTCACAAGCTAGTTCACGTGCTTTGATAAGTACATATCAAGTGGACAGTTATACTCCCTGACGAAGGAGGACTAGAGAGGGAGGATAAATTATTTAGATCATGAAAAAATATCCATGGCAATTAGCCTGGCTAGGTAAAAGGATTTTCTAACAACACTGGATACATGCTGATCAAAGGATACTTTATCAGTGAAAGTGCCCAGGTCCCTAATGGCTGTGTCAGCTTTCAAAGGAGTGTTCCCTATGTGGCAGGAGCATTGGCTGCACAGTTTTGCCAAAGGGCAGAATGCCGCATGTCTTTGCATTTAGTTTTATGGACTGGTCCAAGCACCACTTATTGATGCACGTGACTGTTGATCAGCTATCTGCCATTGATGTCAGACTTGACATTACAGAATCAAATAACAAAGACCTAGTTGTTCTTAGGATTGATCCCTTTGGGGGGACCACTGGTAACAACTCCTTGAAGACAGCATTTTTGCCTTGCATAAATGAATGTCGGTTATATGGACATCAGGATTTCAAAGTAGATCCGTGTGTGTGTGTGTGTGTGCCTAAACAAATATGTATTTTTAGAAATGGAGCATCGTGCAAATTGTATGCTATGATTAGCTGGGTATATTCCTGTAATTGATGGAATTCCAGTCAATATAAAAGTCTGATGTCAATGCAGTGATGGTTTTGGTATATTTGTTTGGCAGCAGACATGCTTATTTTATTACACAACAGTTCAATGTGTGTGAACTAATAAACTTCAACTTAGTGAAGATTTGAGCATGATAGGAGAAGCAAGGTAGTACATAAGTAAAAGTATTACCTGTGCATTTTCATCTAAGTTTGGCTGTATATAGACAGCCTTGTTTTTGGACAGATTTGTGAACAATGCTAAAAGGGATGGCATTTACAGGAGTTCACTGTAAAACAGTGGTGGTATGATTAGGCTTGACAGATGATGAGTGTGTGTGTGTGTGTGTGTGTGTGTGTGTGTGTGTGTGTGTGTGTATGTTGCATGTCAACGACATTATTATGGGTCCACAAACAATTGGAAGGCGAATGTTTACAAAGACCATCACTATTTTTATCTCTTGGTACACAATGTGTACATGCTGCAGTCTTAATATTCTTGAAACTTTGCCCTCCTTCTGCATGTTCTTTTGCCACAAGTGTAACAAATTTGTTACAGGATATAGGCTCCCATTGACAAATTTCCAGCTCCATCCGTGTCGTAATACATGCACTTTACAATGAGTAAATACTTAGACTGTATGCCTTGAATGCTCCCTGAAAATCGCTTTGCAGTTTTCTGACAACAGTGTTGCAAAGATTCTTGAAGTATGTGACTGAGCTGTAATAAAAAGAGGACAATTAAGCTGCTGAACTTCACAAAATGTTGCTTTATGACTGACTTTTATTTATAATGTTAAAGGTTCATTTTTGCAACGAACGTGTTACGTTCATTTTTACATTATTCTCAGTCATCTACACAAATATTAACGCTGTTTACAAGACAAACTCCTCCCCGCTCCTTTTCTTATTGTTGCTTTAATCCTTAGCAACTCAGATTGCAAAGTGAGAATATAAACTGTATACACTTGTAGTGGGTAAATCTAGTCAATCTGCCAGCAAAAATCAAAATAAGTACCCTCTGTGACATTGTATGAATGATAGTTTACTGATGCACATCTGAATATTAGGTGCACTAGAGAAAAGCAGATACAGTCAAGTAGACAATTATCCCATTTGAGAATGGGAATGAAATCAATTCCTTTTAATTGGTTTAGTACACATAATTGGCAGTGGCTACAAAAATATACAAAAAAAAATCCATTCCAAAAGTTCTTACTTGCCAAAACCTGATGCCAAAATAGTGGGTATTTTTAGTTGTTTTATTTTTGTTATGCTAGATAATTTCACTCATTCTAAAATAGAAAAATACATAAGGCAGTATTCACAGTCCGGGGCTTGGCATTTTGTTAGCAGTGATCCGTGAAGAGCGGCGCTATATGGATTTGCAAATTCCGAACTGTCAACATGCATGTGATGATGCAAAGGTGTTGCTGTAAACATGCCCCTATTGCAAAAGTGTAACATGCCTAATGCATAAGTGATAAGGGAACAGCTACTATGCTATTAAGGAGCTTTACATGTATGTGTATGAGTTTGATCACTAGACATGAATCTATAATGAGCTCGTTTGCATACTAAAGATGTAAATAGCTTTGAACTTATATAAGCCAGTAAGCAGCTGTTTTCTTAGAGTACATGGTGATGCGAGGGAAATTAGTTGGTCCTTCTGCATATCTAAACATTTTACTGAAGGTATCGCTTGGGGAAATGTTTTATTTTGGTGGTTGTGCATACCTGGACATACTTCTGAAGGGGCCACTTGGGGGAATAATTCATTGGAGTGTCAGGGAAGTACTTGTGCATACTTGGAAACAAGTTTACAGACTGCAAGTCCAATATCAAAGGTGAAGTATCGATTTTAACAATGGATGTGCGTACTGCAGGGATGTCAGAGTGTGAATTGCAAAATTGCCTCATTAGCATACTACGCTTTTTAGCATTACTAATTTGCATCTCATTATTTTTAAGGATGTTTGCATTAGTGTAAATGGCCTTTATGAATCTTGTCTTTGCTACACTTATTAATAAGCATCAGGAATACCCCTATTGCATTTGCACAAGTGACTATGAATATCAGCCATAATATATATTATTTTATGTATTTTTTTAATTATTTATTTAGGTTTGTTTATTCATAGCTAAACACTAGGCAACCACTCGGCAGACCACTACAGGCTAGCCATTAACCCATATTCAAAAGTTCCCTCCAGTCTCAAACAGTACAATACAATACATACCAGAATAGACTTAGAGGCTGCCCATCCAATTAGCACACATTTAAATAAGTAACACCAAACCTCCCTTGAAACTACCATGTATGCCAAGCACCCTGGAGTACACTTTGACTAAGACATATCGTATGACACCAATATCCAGAACACTGTCAGATAAACAAATAACAGTCTACACTAATGTATATAGCCAAGAAATTTGCAGCAAACCATACAAGAAGGACACTAGCTTTTGCTTTTCAGAGTCCAATAATTGTCTATGGGCAGTATATTCCAACTAACACTCACTCTGCCCTATTAACCTTCATTGTAACTATCATAAATGATCCAGTATGTTTCCAACACACCTAAGAGAATATATTAAAGTTTTGTCCTTGCATCTTTCAATGGCCATAATTTCCACATAACACTAAATATGATCAGATCACAACAATATATAAACTAATTTATTACAGCAAATGGCCATTGTTTCAAACAATTCTGACAATTCTCCCTGTCACACTCTAGTTTCCTCTTCTTCTGTCACTTGGCAAATCCAAAAAAATCTAATCATTTTGCTGAAACAAGTCCTAACATCTAACAGCTTTGGCTATAGTATGTATGCCCTTCATGTAGTTAAACTTTGTAATACAAATACCCTCACCAGTAGCCTACAAAAACTGTGAGACTATAAAATATGTTCAAGTGCCTTTTTTTTTTTTTTTTTTACAAAATATTGATACTCCATCTGTATAGGGTAGCATATAATTTGTTATCTGCCTAAAAGCTTAATACTGACTTTAAGCTTTCATTTGGCACTTTTTATAACCTTTTATACATACGTTACCTGTGCTGTCTTATTACAACTTTTCTTCAGTCTCTTCATTTGTGATTTGTCTCATCAATTTACATATCATACTGTTTTCTTGTTTGCATCCCCTCCATTTTTATTAAAAATCTACTCAGTGAAAGTTTAGTAATACAGCTGGTGATGTGCGGGAAACAAGGAGGATCAGCAATGCATGCGAAGGGCATGCAGGATCTGTGCATTCATTCTGGCATCATGTGAGTAGCATTTCTAAAGTAGCCAGGAGCAAAGAGAAGTATTTCATATGTTTCAGCAGGACTTCAGAGTAGAAGAAGCACAGAAAGCAATAGAAGAGAATTATTTTTATTGGCTAACAGGATAATGAAAAATAAGTTGCACTGACACGTCTCATTAACAGCAAGTAAGTGTATATATTGTTTCACTCAGCTGTCTTGCTTTCATGGCATATTTGTGGTTCAGTTTTCCAACAAAACAATTCTACAATCCACTTGGGCCATAAATTATCTGTCTAGAGAATGAGGTACATATTTAAATGCGGCATATATGTTGCATGTTTGCTTACTTCAATACAATCTACTATACTGGTTTGCAAAATGCATCATTTATGTCATGTGATATCTGATGATATCATACTGTGTCATGTAAAGTTGTATTATATTGTACTGCACTGCACACATTTCATATAATTTCATTTCTTACCATGTCATAGTATATAACATCACATTTCCCATAGCCATGAGGGGAAGTATTAAATTACAGAAGAATACATTTCGGTTATGGTTTCTTTTGACTTATATCATTTTGATATATTAACATACTGTGGTTTTCTCTCTCTCTCTCTCTCTCTCATACTTCATATAGTTTGCTTACCATTTGACTTTCACATCATCGTGACCACTATGTTGATTGATTAAAATCACAAACTCCCTCTCGGAAAGTAACCACTTGGCCACCAACAGCTAAAATAGAAACGTAACAAAATTAAACCCACCAAAGTGGGGGATTTGCTTCCCATACCCCCCTAGCTAAATATACTAACTTCACGATCGCACAACAGTGGAGAAAGGGGCAAGGTTCACCATGTTGGCCAAGTGGTTACTTTCCCAGAGGGAAAATGTGATGTTCTGGGAGTTTGTTCTTTTAAACTTTTGACAATGTGGTCTTGATGATGTGAAAGTCGACTATATGAAGTAGATCCATATATGTGTGTGTGTATGTATGTGTATATATATATATATATATATATATATATATATATATATATATGTGTGTGTGTGTGTGTGTGTGTATACATGTGAGCTCATGCAGTATGCATGCAGGATGTACTTGGTATAAGAAAGATTTGGTGAGAAAATATCAGGTGACACTTGCTAGCTGCCCTGTTGGGGGGGGGGGCGTGTGTCCCTGCATTGGGCTTTCTGCAATAGGAGGGGGTGCTGAGCTGGCCTGATTGATGGCTGTTGTCCCCATAGACATTCCAGCAATGCTTTGTGGAAAGGTGGGCAAAACACCAGGCTTCACCAGTACAAGGTGCGTGTGTTTGCCTGTGTGTGCATGCGCACGTGTGTGTGTGTGTGTGTGTGTGTGTGTGTGTGTGTGTGTGTGTGTGTCTGGATGGCGTATATGGTGTAATGGAGATATGTGGAACAAAGTTGGACTGACACCTCCTTGCTAGCCTGATGTGAGGAGAATTAATTAATGTATTTATTTATTGACATTTGTTTACCAGGATAGTCCACTGGGCTGTTAAGAACCCATTTTCAGTGGAGACCCGGGGAGAAAAGCTCCGTAAACATTGGCTATATAACAGAGAATTAACCATATTAAAATTTACACAAAAATACATATAGAAAATATTGACAATTGGAGCAGACAGTGAAAATGCATAGCAGGTACAATTAATACAAACTTAAAATTACAGAATAGGTAATAAACATTGTAAATGATTATGTTGCAGGTGCAGTTAAGTAGTCTATGTACAATTTATAGATATTATAGAATGAAATATGAGCAAATACAAGAGGAAAATGGATGTCAGTTTATAGAAGTGGGAGGCACAGTACAGGTACAGATCCAGTTAGCAGAGAGGTATTAACATAAAGAAGTTTTGAAGGAGGAATGATAATGTATGGTTCTAGTGGAAGGGTGTTCCAGGCTCTGGCTACCATGCAAGAGTAAATGAGATGGCCCTCTGGTAGTTTAGGCTTGCGAACATGCAATAGGTGTTGATTCTCAGATCTGAGAGACCTTTTGGGAAGATAATGTGAGAATAATGAAATAAGAGCAGGACAGTCTGAGAAACTGTAAATTATTTTATGTGATGTAGCTAATTGTAAGTATGTGAGATAGTGTGGGAGTTCAAACCAGTTCAGTGAGTGATTAGCTGTGCAGTAATTTTATTTAATTTACTTTTGTTGACCGGGATAGTCCGACTGGATACATGTCCATTTTCAGCGGAGGCTCGGGGAGAAAAAAAATACTATTTCATATATACATATAAATCAGGTTTTACAATTAACAAACAGAATTACATTCATTACAATGATCAAAACATAACTTGAGTAATGAGTAGAATGTCTGGCACTTGTTGCAAACCTGGCGATTTTGTTATAACAGGTTTCAAGCATAGATTTAGGGTGGGGAGCAAATGCAGATTAATAAGTAGAGGGGCAGCATATGTGAGAGAGGGCAGTAGATAAGTGGTAGCAAGTATTTGTTTAGTGGAGGGACTAAGGAAATGTTTGTGCCTGTAGACAATGCCTAGCTATTGATGGGTTTTATTGATGTTATGTTGTATGTGCAGGTCATATTTTAGGCTTTCATCTACTATTACACCTAACAGTTTAGTGTGATTAACTACTTCAATTCTAGTATTACTATGGGAAAGTATGGCAAACTGAGTTTTGTTTATGAAGGTATTTTTCTTGGGGGTAAATAAAATAAGTATGGTTTTGTTAGGATTGAGAGACAGGTAATTATTGTGTAACCAGGTCCCAATGGAGCCTGATGAGCCTGGTCTGCAAGGCCATGCAATGTATCATCATGGAACACATAAACAAAGACATTGGTAACCTCCAAATATAGTAAGGCAGTTGTGGTACTGTGAGATGGCCTGAATAAATGTTGACTAGGGGATAGGATTTGGTTGTGTAGGATAAAGTTAAAAAGTTGCATGTGAACACACTTTTCAAGGAGCCTAGATATAGGAGGCAGGATGAATATAGGATGATAGTTGGAGATATTGGTTTTGCTGCTGCCTTTGTGAAGGGGTAGAATAATTACGTTTTTCCAAATGTTTGGGAATATGATTCTTGAATGGATCTGTTAATTAGTATACTAATAGAGTAGGCAATGGCTTATGTGGCAAGTTTTAGATATTCTGTGGGTAGATTATCTGCTGCTTTAGAGTTAGGTTTCAGTTTCAGGAGTAGCTGTTTTATTGTGGAAGTAGGAATGGGATTGAGTGAGAATGTAGAAGGGTTGTTGGTTGGTTCATTGAGATGAAGTGAAATTGTAAAAGAAGGGGACATGGAGAGTGGGAATGAAGTGTCTATACCACAATAATTTGTGTTAGAATGAGGTTGTGTAAAGTTAGAAGTGATGTTTGCTATAGAATTTATGAAGTGTGAGTGTGAGTTAAATAGACCGGCTATTTGTTGTGGTGTTTTGTCTGGATGTGGTGATGGGTTGCTTTTTGTTCCTGGGTTAAAGAGTGATGTTATAGATGATCAGAATCTTTGGGGGTTGAAGTTTGATTTAATACTGTTTTTTGTCATTATTACTTCTCTTTTTACTTGGTTGCGGAGTTGTTTCAGTCTCAATTGGTGTGAAGGATTTTCATTTTTTTGCTACTGTTTACATGCTTTACCCCTAGTAAGAATGAGTTCTTTAGTAGGTTTGGTTAGACATGGGGAATGGTTGGTTTTCTCTTTTTTTACTCGAAGGGATGCTAGGCTGTTTAATGTTTCTAAAAATGTGGTACTGAAATAATCCAATGCTTTATCTAGAGGAAGAACCTTTAGGTTGTTCCAAGTCATATTTTTTTAATATATTGGAGAATGTGTGAGGGTTAAAACTGGTTAGATTCCTTACTTGTTTGTTGTACTGTTGTTTATGAAAGGAAGAGGCTGTTCAAAATAAAGGCTGGGAGGTGATCACTGATGGCATTTGGGAAAGTACCACATGAAGAGATTTTAGACGGATCTGTAACCAGTATCCAGTCTAGGATGGATTCATCATTAGAGTTCTCATTAAAATGGGTTGCAGTGGTTATAAGGTGAGTGAAATTAAATAGGTTAATATTTGAGGCTGGGAATTTAGAACAAAAATTTAACCAATTGATATTGACATCACCCAGAATGATGGTTTCATTTTTTAATTGTATTAGACACCCAAGATAGTATATCTTCCAATATTGGTATGTTATTGCCAGGGACAATGTATAGAGCTATGAGACACAGCTTTTTGACTTATTTATTTTTACGAAGGAAATGAGGATTTCAGAATCAGAGAAGTGGGGAATAGTATCTTTGTATGGCACTATATTGTATGTGTTTGTGAATAGGAGAGCTACACCACCTCCTTTTTTTGTGGAATCTGTCATTCCTAATTGTATTGAATCCTGGGGGGGAGGAATTCAGAGTCTTTAATATTAGATTTTAGCCAGGTCTGTGTAGCAGCTATGATATCTGGTTTGTTGAGCTCTGTCCATGAGTGCAGGTCCATAGTTTTGTTATGAATACTTTGAAAGTTTACTGTTACAATATGTAGGGATTTATAGGAGTTATTGGTGATGGATAGTGCAGGTGGGTTATTGGAAGTAGGACCTGGCTTAGGGTGTATGTCACCTTATAAGGGTAAGATAGAGAATTTCGTTGAGTACAGTAAAGGTGGTTGATTTTGTTTTGACTTAGTAATCTAGAATATAATGGAGGAGGTAGAGTTTTTAGATTGATTACAGGGTGAATTTTTTAATGGGAGAATTTTTAATTTGTGAAGGTGTAGTGAAGTATTTGATAGCGCTAGGGTGATATTACTGTACAGCTCTCTGCTGGGCTTGACTGAAAAATGGATACAGAAGTGGGTTTAGAGATGAATATGTCAGAGTTAAATGAAGAGAGATATGTTAATAGAACTACAATCAGGGCGATATGAGAAATAAGAAGTAAATACTTGCTGGAGGGTGACATGTGGAAGACAATTATGTTTGAGGTAGAGCTGGTAAGAAAACTGGTTAGTGGTTAGGAGAGTAATAAGTTAAGGTAGGAAAAGGTATTATGGTGCAGAAGAAATGTTTTTGTAGGTATGGGTAATCTAGAAGGATTATAATATTATGTTAATAATATTATTATAAGATATTACTGGTAAGATATATAAGGTTGAACAAGCTGGTTAGATAGGAATAGTGGGCTAGAGTAGTGGGAGTAATTAGAAGTAGAAAGTATTTAGGAAGGGAATGAGTAAAAGCGACTATGCATGTAAAAAGAGAATAGGTTGTGATTGGTTAATTTGAAGAGGTGGTTTGGCTTTGATATATAAGTTTAGGAGTAGTTGGGGTGTGTGAGAATTGGGGGTAGGTTAGGAGAGTGGAGTGAGCCCTCTTGTCGGCAGTCTCCAAAAACAATTAGTAAGGTACTAAGAACCAGTAAAAGAAGTATAATATGTTACTCAAAACTAAGCTATTAAAACTGAATGGACTGTTTTTAACTGTTAAACATAAAATAGAGGGTGTGAGCACATAAACTGATGCTAACTAAGACTGCAGCTGTTGTTTGGTGATCGTGAGTAATTTACTGCATAAAAAGAAAATGTTAAAAAAGAAAAAAATTGTGAATTGTGTCAGTGCAGTGGGTTTCCTGCAATTGCTGGGGGTGTTCTGAGCCAAGTGTCGGTAGCTTTGATCTCCCATTGTCATTGCAGGAGTATTTTGTGGAGTGGTGGTTAGAGAAACTCTTCACTAGTTCAATGTTTTGTGTGTGTGTGTGTGTGTGTGTGTGTGTGTGTGTGTGTGTGTGTGTGTGCGCATGTGTGTGTGTGTGTGTGTGTGTGTGTGTGTGTGTGTGTGTGTGTGTGCATGTGCACGTGTGTGTGCATGTGTGTGTGCGTATGTTGTGCTCTGAGTGCAGAGGACAGCAGTGAATGTTTATATATGTAGTAGGGTAGTCACAGCATAATAGACAACCATTTTGCAACTGTGAATTGACATAGGTTCATAGGTATATGCTAGGCTTATGTCCAACAGGGGCCTTATAAGCCTAGCAGTGCAACCTAGCCCAATTGTGTCCCCACATACCTTGGGTGTTTATTAGGAGGGGTTTGTTAGTTTAGAGGTAGCTAAGGGCTTTGTTGGGGGTTATGTCAGTTAGGTGTGGACAAGAGATGGACATGTCGGTATACTGGGCTTGCAGTCATGGGTAGGGAACACAGCAGTTTCTTTAGCCACATAAGCCATACAATACTGTTTCATAGAGAACAGGCCAATGGCTCATGCTCATCCCACACATTCCAGGCCAGTATGTGTATGTGTGGCATGTGTGTGTGTGTTGCATGAAAGGAGTAACAGAATGCTGGAGCAAAGCTGGAGTAAGACCTGCATGCTGCACTACTTGTTGGACAGTGGTGTCAGTACAGTGTTTCAAAGAGAGAAGATCAAAGCAAAAATGCTGACACACGTGTCATGTATGTGCATATGTTTGTGTGTATCTGCTAATGTGTTCATGCTGGTTAAAGTGTAATGGGCAGCAAGTTCTGAAGCTGTGGACTGACATCAGATCGCTGAGAAGACAATGGGCAGCAGGTGCCATAAGCCTGTATTTGCAGACAAGTGTAGTGACATTTACCAAACAGCTTTGCCCACATTAACCATGCATCATTTTGTGAGGAACTAGTCAGTGTGTGTGTGTGTGTGTGTGTGTGTGTGTGTGTGTGTGTGTGTGTGTGTGTGTGTGTGTGTGTGTGTGTGTGTGTGTGTGTGTGCGTGTGTGTGTGTGTATGTGTGTGTTGCTAGTGAGTGACCTGTTTGAAGTATGGAGTCACTGCTGTGTTTGCTGCTACAGCTGACTGTTTCAATACATGTGTCATGAAGTATGTACATGTCTGTCCGATTTGGGGTAGTTGTAATGTAGAACAGAAGGGTAGGAATGTTGGGTCACTTATCAGCACACCTCTCAAGTGTCCCTAATTTTGGCTGATACTTTTGATCTGACATATTACAATCCCTAATATCTTTTGAAAAAGGTGTTGGATTATCATCAACAAATGAAACTATGATATTTATTACATTTAAAGACTTTTTTCCTTCAGAAAATGAATGTTAATTCATGCACTCTTGTTTTGTAAGCTTAGTAAATTGCTGCTATTGCTGTTTGAAAAACATCTGATATGGGACATTTCTCCATTATTCTGTTGCTGAGAGGATGAGAGAGATGCTTACAGTGCACAACTAAGATGAGCAACATAATGCAATAGTAACAGAAAGTAGAGGGTCACATCAGAGACTAGAGGTCATTGTTAAAATAACACAGAAAACCATTTCATTATGAAAAGCTCTGCATGAAATAGCATAGTTCAAGTCATACTATAACAGGATTACTAGGCAAAGATAACCATGAAAGAAGACAGAATGCATTTCAGACTGTATATTTTTGTGCACTTTAAAAAAATGATTAGGTTGCCTAAACTCTGGATTAACCCATATTTTTTTACAGTGACTTTCTGGAAAATGCTACTCAGATGCCAGGAATGAAGAGTCATATGAAAGAACACTCTCAGTTGAACACCAGGCTAAATGATTTGTTTAATGTCTGTTATCATGCTTAGTAAACTAATTAGCTTAACCTAGCCAAGCTAGAAATGTGAGAATCTGGGTCATTGAAGGAAGGGAGATGGGAGGAAATAAAACTTACAAAACTGCTCTTTGTAAAAGGAAAAAAAAATATCTCAGTAATTGTTTAATTTGTTGACACTTTTGCAAGCTTCTTTATGAGATTGTGTAATACATCAGTAGGAAAAACATTTGTAAGACTCATTGTAGACCATTCAATAACCCTTGATCTGCAGAGTCTCATACTTGGCAGTTTTTTTTTTCAGATGTTCCATTCTATGTGAATGGAAGTGTAGACTGACAACATATGGAAAGGCAACTTTATTCCAAAATCTATACTCTCATAGTGCATTATGGGACAGATTTAGCATACTAAAGGGAAAACAAAATCTCATTCAGATGTGTACCCCCATGAAGGCATTCAGTGATAAAAAAAAAATAAATAAATAAAATTAGGAATGATTACTTATTTTGCTGCAGGCAGCTATGGGAAGTGTTTGTTTGTCTTTTCGGCTTTTCCCGGTTAGGGGTCGCCACAGCGGAACTCCGGTCCGCTAATGATTGGCAGTCGATTTTTATGGTGCCAAGTTGCCAACCTGACACCCAACCTTCAGCGAAGGCACACCCATTCACGCATGTCTTTCGGAGGCCACTCAACCGCGGGGAGGACATGCAGACTCCACACAGAAGGCACTTCAGCTGAGAATCGAACAGGAGAACCTCTTGCTGTGAGGTAACAATGCTACTACTGTACCACCACGGACAACAGATATGGGAAGTGTAGTAGTTCTAAAAAAGGCAAAAATATATGTTTTGTCATCTTTTCCATTACTGGTCCTTTAATTTTGTCCTTGCAAAAGTTGTTGACACTTACATATGAACCAATTCATGAGGCTGATTTGAGGTTCTTAACACAGAAAACTCTACTAATCGCTCTGACATCTGCAAGAAGAGTAACTGAGTTACAAGCTCTTGTGGTCAGCCCTACCTTATTTTCCATTAGAACTGGGTTTCTTTGAGGACCAAATCGTCTTTTATGCCTAACTATCAATTGCACTGTATTCTTTACAGAACCTAAAAACAAGGGAGGAAGAATCCCTGATGCTCTGAATGTCAACAGGCTGCTCAAACACTACTTGCACAGAACTAAACCCTTCAGGCAAGCCTATCTGCTGTTTGTCACCTGTGAGGATAAGAAAAATATGACAACCTGTGTCAAAACTGACAGTTTCCAGATGGTTGTCTCATGCTATTTCTTTCTTTATATTCACCATTGCAAGCCACTTCCAGGCAGGGTTAGAGGTCATTCTAATATGGATTTGGCTTCATCTGGGGCTTTTTGGAAAGGGGTGAACTGTAGAAGTGTTCTAGAGGCAGCAATATGGTGTAATATATTTACTTTCACAATGCATTACAAACTAGATTCCTTTTCCAAGTCCATAACAGGATTTGAAAGGAACATGATCCAGGGTTTCCTGGATGTTTGAATTCCTTCCTTCTCTCTCTATGTTATAAACTATGATAATCTACCCATATAGCATAGACTACTGCAACAATAATGTAAACACTGGATGTAGTATAATTAAGTAAACTTACCATGTCAATAGATGTACTAATAGAATGCTGTTGCAGTGGAAGTCTCCAACCCCCAGAGCCCTTACTTGGTTATTGTTTTTTTTTTTGTATAAATTAACAGTGTTTGTACGTATGTGGATGAATGCAAATGTAGAGAGCATCAGAAACCCTGAACTGCATTTACTGAAAAACCCTGCTGAAAATGCTTTTCTAAATGTCTTCTGCAGGATGGTAAGCCACCCTGCATTCCCCCATGTGGGGAAGCAAGCCCTCCACACTCTCCAAATTTATATATACCAACTCCGTGGTTACACCAACTCAAAAAAGGGGGACTTCCCCCCAGAAAGGACATAATTGTTGGCACAATTTGCCAACAGTGATTTCCTATGAAAAAACTCTGATTGCCAGTGAGTTGAACCTCGAGTATTTGAAGTTCAAGCATTCAGTCTTCATTCATCAGTAGGGTAACAGTATTAGGACAGTGCAGTGGCACAGCAGTAGCATTGTCACCTCACAGCAAGAGGTTCTCCAGTTCAATTCTCGCTGGGGTGTCTTCTGTGCGGAGTCTGCATGTTCTCCTTGCGCTCATGTGGTTTTCCTCTGGGTGCTCCAGTTTCTTCCCATATTGCAAACACATGCATCTGGAGAGATTCTCCCTGGGCCTCCACTGAAAATTGACTTCATTCCAAGTCGGAATTTCCCGATTAACAAATGATAAATAAATAAAAAATTAATGTATGTGTGTGTGTGTGTGTGTGTGTGTGTGTGTGTATATATATATATATATATATATATATATATATATATATATATATATGAGGCACAATGGCACGGCAGGTTGCATTGTTGCCTCACATAAATTCTTAACTGGGGGTGCCTTCTGTCTATAATCTACGTATCATCTATGTATTTCCATGGGTTTTCTCTGGGTGCTTCAACTTCCCAGACTTCAACGTGAATAAAATACTATTATTTTTATTAGTTAAAACACATCACATAAGCGCCTTCATCTCTCATGGAGACTTCTTCAGATAAAATGCACTCACATTCATCATCTTAGAGATTCATAGGTAGATACTAGGCTATCGGCCCTGGGGCCTATACAAGCCCAGCCAAAAAGGTACCCTGGCTTTTGCCACCCAAGAAAATTATTTTCCTGTGCCTCTGTCGAGCAGAGCCACAGAGGTGATCCCCGGGGTGAATTTCCTATTTCCCATCCAATCATCAAGATTTTTCTTGAAAAGTGCTAATGAGGAGCTTTGTTTGATATAGATAGGTAGTTTATTCCAGAGTATGGGAAGTCTCTGGGACAGGAATCTATCCCTCTGGCATGTTCTGTTTATTGTGGTGACAAGGTTTAGGTCCCTAGAGCATGTAGCTCGGAGGGATTGGGATTTCTTTAAGTGGAGCATGTCCAACAGCTCTGGGTTTGACATAGCTTTGTATGTTAGGCAGAGATCACCTCTGAGTAGGCGATATGCAATGGAGTAAAGCTGGAGTTTTTTGAGACGGTCTGTGTCGGGCATCTGTTTGAGGCCGGTAATCGTCTTTGTGAGGTATTTCTGCGGCCTTTTCATTTGTTGTAGATGTCTTGTGAGGTACATACCAAAAGGGGCATTGTACTCTATAATGGGTCTAATGAGTGATAAGTAGAGGGGAACAATGACCTCTTTTTTTCTGGATGAGAAACCTTTTTTGATGAGGTATGCCACATAGAAGGATTTCCTGACTACTGTGGCAATGTGATTATCAAAGGAGAGACTACTGTCCACCTGTGTCCCAAGGCCTCTTATCATACTTTCGGTGTTAAGTATACTACTGCCTATGTTGTAGTTCATGGGTACAAAGTTTTTACCAAAGGGGATGACAATGCACTTTTTGGCATTGAGTTTGAGGCCATGGTTTTGACACCAGGCATCTGTCTCAGTGAGGCCCTTTTGTAGGATGTCCACATCGTTAGGAGTTTCGATTATGGCTCCTAGTTTGCAGTCAGCTGTGAACTTCATTAGCCAAAGACCTTCTGTGTTAGCCTGTACTTCAGAGAAGTAGATACCAAACAGGAGTGAACCCTGTGGTGCTCCACTTGTCACTGGTCTGAAGTCGGATTTGGAGTCTTCTACTTTCACAGTGTGGGTTCTGTCGGTGAGCCAGTTGGCAACCCATCTTGTGACATAGGGATTTATGCCTAGTTTAGTGAGTTTATCTATAATTCCAGAGTTGGCGATGGTATTGAAAGCCTTGTCAAGATCTAGACAGGCTGTGTGAACCACCTTACCCTTGTCTATGACTTTGGTGACTGCTTCAAAGAAGTCTATCAGGTTTAGGAGACATTATCTGCCTTTTACAAATCCGAACTGGGTGGGGTCCAGAGTTTGGAGATTACCAATGTTTTTGTTTATAAGTTCCATGATGATACATTCCATGGCCTTGCAGACCAGGCTCATCAGGTTAATGAGGTGGTAGTTCCCAGGGTCCGTGGTGGCTCTCCCACTTGTGGACTGGAATAACCGTCGCTGTGCGCCATTCAGCAGGCACAAAGCCTGAAGTGAGGCTATGATTGAACATGGTACTTAGGTGGGATGCCAGTTCGTTCTGTAGTTCATGTAGAACGCAGCCTGGGATGTTGTCTGGTCTCATGAATGCTGTGTTCTTGGCTTTGGAGAGTGTGGTTTTTACCCGTGCAGCCATGATTACAGGAACTTTGCATTCTTCCGATATAGAGATGGGCTCTTTAGGGGGTGAGAGGGGGGTAAAGTTAGCACTGAACCTATGTGCCAGGATGTTGGCAATATCAGTTGGGTCTGTATATTTAGTGCCATTGTGCTGTAACTCAGAGCAGATCTGAGTGTTGCCATTGAAATTCTTGACATAGCTATAGAATGCTTTGTGGTTGTCTTTAGAATCAGTGGCAATTTTGTTTTCATAACTAGCTTTGGAAGATTTTATCAGGGGTCGCAGCTTCTTACTGAGGCTGACCAGGGAGCTCCTCCATTCATGGGATTTTACTCTTTTTTTGCAACAGTTTCTTTCTTCTGTTGTAGAGTTTGTTTATGGCAGGGGACCACCAGATTGGCTTCCTTTTTTTTGGACGATAGCATCTTGGTTCTGTTAGGGATTGCACGATCCATGCTCTCATGTAAGTGCTTATAAAGTGCAGTTGTGTAGGATTCAGTAGTCATAACTGTATTGTCCATCTGCATGAGTGTCATGAAGTTCACAATTTCTATCTTAAGAAGCATGAAGTTGGCTTTGAAGAAATTTTTTACCATGGTTTCCTTAATGGGGGGTGGGGGCAGGATGTGGATATCTAGGGTAATTAGCTTATGGTCGGATCGGACCAATGAGGCGTTGACTTCAGGTGTGGAACACCGGTCACTCATGTTGGTAATGACTAGATCTAGGATATTGTTGCCCCTGGTGGGGGTGTGGATAAGTCGATCCAGGGCATTGGAGTTTATGAATTCCAGAAAGCGTTGAGCGAAGGAGTTGGTACATGAGTAGTTTTCCCAGTTAATGGTGGGGTAGTTGAAATCAGCCATTATTAGGGTGTTTGGTTGAACCCTAATATTTTCCAGTACATCAAGAAAAGAGGAGTGGAATCCTGGGGCATGGTGGTTGATCTATAGCAAGCTACAATTTGGATTGCAGTTTTGCCCAGAGTTAGTTGCACTTGGATAACCTCAGCTGCATTATGCTGAGCAACTAGCCTGGAGGTGTGGATATCCTTAATGAATATGGACACACCTCTGCCTTTGGTGTTCCAGTCCAGGTTACATGGCCGAAAAGTGTAGTATGAGTTATAGCCTAGTAGTGCAGGGGTGCTCTCTGTAGTCTTGAACCAGGTCTCAGTCACTGCACAGATATCAATGTTCTCCATTTTAAGGAGTGCCTCGAGTGAGTGCATTTTGAGATTTAGACTTCTAGCATTGAGTAGCATCACCCTCAGTTTTTGCTGTTCTTTATAAACTAGCTGAAGTTCATCAACCAATCATGAAATGCTAGTAATTAAAAAAATCCCCTGTGTTAAAGGTGTACAAAGCACCTATTCCAATCACAAGTACTTGCAAAAACATTTTTCAAAATAGAATAAACTATGAAAGATAAATAAAAATACATAAAAATCATGTTGAATTCCTTTAAAATTTATGTTAACAAATCTGCTTTTTCACTCAGTATGGGTTTGAGAGATGCTTAGTTGTTCAGACCTGGGGGATGATGCATTTAGTTGCAACTGCCATACAAGTTCTCTTTTTAACAAATGTCTTTGCCAATCACCATCAGTGGAATGAATCTGCACTTTTCCCAGTATAACAAAGCTAAACTTAACAAAATTACTATACACAACAGAGGGCCTGTACAATGCATTAACTGCCTTTTTCTTCCTGGTCTCATAAAGGTCCTCATAAATTCTTGATTTCAAAGCTCTCTCTGTCTTTCCAACATAGTATCCGGAACAGCTGTCACATTTAGCTAGGTACACTAGTTTGTTGGTATTACAATTCCCTTTCACAAAGGAAACCTTGGTATGCAAAACATTGTCCAAAAACATTGTTTTCTCTTTCATAATGTACATACATGCACAACTACCATGAGATGTGGTACTAGTACCAACATTTTTTGTCTATTTAACATTTTCTAAGATATATTTAAAGTTCCTACCAGTTTTGCTTACAAAAAGGGGTTCATGCCCAACCAACTGGGAAACTTCATTATTAACCTTAAAAATACTCCAGTTCTTCTTTTTAACTTCCCTAATCTCTTGGGAATAAACATTGTGTTCCAATACTAGGGCTTTTTTTATATTTGTTGTCTTCCTTGTTCCTATTTTGATTAGTAAAATCCACCCCTAACAAGGGTGGATACTTGGTACCCCAACCTTTTCCTTACTTCTTCAAAAATACTATCCACCATCTTCTGGGGGTATTTCCTTTCTATAAACATTTTCTTCAGTATGTCAAACTCTTGGTCCAGTTCTTTAATATCAGAGGTCATTCTTGCCACCTGTATGGCCAGACCCTTTACCAGTCCTTTCTTCTGATGGTACGGATGGTTGCTACTGTAGTGCAGGTATGCATTACAAAAGGTTTCTTTCCTATAAAGGTTGGAAATTAATTAGTTGTGCCGTTGGGAAATCTTAACATCCAAGTAACTAATAATCAGAAAGTCCCAAGAATGTGTAAACCAAAAGTAGCCACTGCTACCATTCAAATGTTTCATAAACTCACTAATTTGGTCTACTGTACCATCCCACAGAATAAAAATATCATCCAAAAACCTCACATAAAGATGTAGATGCTTGACAAAGGAACTCTTCAAAATAAATTCATCCTCCCATCCCAGCATGACAATATTGGCATAGGTGGGGGCACAGGCTGCCTCCATCACAACTCATCTGATTTGCTGGTAAAATTCACCTTCAAAATGGACACAATTATTGTCCAAAATGAGTTCTATCAGCTCGACTAAGAGCCTAATCCTGTCTTCTGAAAGGGAAGAAAATTGTCGCATGAAATTTTTAAAAAGTTCCATCCCCTCACTTTTAGGAATACTAGTAAAGAGGTCCACTACATCAATAGTGAGGAAAATAAGCCCTTCCTTTCATAAATCCTGTTTTCATTTTCCTAAAAATTCCCAAGAGTCTTTCAGGAGATGGGGGGTCTTGGTCACTACTTCTTTGCACCATTTGTCCACAAGAATGACCAAGGGATGGGTCTTGCTCCCTCTACTAGTCACGATAGGCTTAAAAGGAGGTTTGTCAACATTCTTGTGAACCTTTGGTATACAGAAAATATTCGGTATCACTGTCTTTTTCTGTTGTAAAAATTTGTAGGTGTCCACATCTATCTTGTTATCTAAAAAGTATTCCTCTAAGTAAAAATCCAACCTTTGATAGGCTATCGTAATCTCATTTTTCGAAACAGGGAAATAGGTATCAGTATTATAAAGGAGGGAGGTCATTTCATTCGTATAATCTTCTGTTTTAAAAATAACAGTCCCCCCCTCCCTTGTCAGGTTTCAGCACCCTTAAGTCATTACACTCTCTAATTTGGGTCAAAACTTCTTTCTCCTTTTTTGTTAAATTACACCACCTTTTCTTTTTCTCAGCATACAGTTGATATAACTCATTAGTAACCACCTTCTCAAAAACTTGTACTAAGGGGTGAAGGGGGGTTAAAAACAGTATTCCTCTTAAGTGTACTTTGATTGTTACCTGTCTCATTGTTCACATCCTTGTCTTTAAAATATAAACTAAAGTTAATCTTCTTCAAAAATAACTTTAGTTCAATAAGTGAGTCAGCTATATTAACTGGCCCAGTGGACACAAACTTGTATCCCTTTAACAACAACTCAAAATGGTCTTTTGTTAATTCCACACCCACATAGTTATACATTTTAAAGTCATGCTAAAATGTTTTAACTAATAAAAATAATAGCATTTTATTCACATTGAAGTCCGGTTAATTTCTACACTTTTTTTCTGGTTTGGTGAAGTTTGGGCCATTTTTTTAGTCAATTTTGTGCTCCAATTTCCCCCACACATTCCAAAGGCATGCAGTAGGTGTACTAGAGACTGTAAATTGGCTGCAGGTGTGATTATGTGTGTGTGTGTGTGTGTGTGTGTGTGTGTGTGTGTAGTGTGGAAGAATAATGTAGATGATGTCTCAAACCCGACCCCACATGTAAAAGTGGACAAAAGCTGGTTATGGATATATATATATATATATATATATATATATATATATATATATATATATATTTATATATATGATGTTTCTCATTATTCTAACAATAAAGCCTATAGAGAGACTTTGCCAGTGAAATATTTTCCATCATTGAAAAGGAAACTGCTTAAGCAAGCAGGGTGCCCCGACGCTGCAGACGGAAGGCCTCTACACTCCTGGAAGGGCATTAATTACACATTAACACACACTCTAGGGGGCATTATTGTGCTTAGAGAATGGGTTCTCTGTAAAATTGTTGTATTTTACTTCCTTATTTATATTTCTTTTTTTTATATATTTTGGATGTAAAATAGTTCCTCCATCTAATGTTTCTAAGTTGCTTTAGTAAGTGTAAATGTTGTTTGAGGAAGCATTTTACCTACAAAATATATCATTTTAAAAATATTTAGATATTTGTTTTATTTTTTGGTCTCTTACTACTAAAATGCTTTCTTGCCAGTCATTTGGGGATTTAAGTCAGTAAATAATTACATACATTTGACTTTCAGACTTTATTTCCTTCAGAAAATTCATGTTAACACAAATCCTTTATGTAACTTACTTTTTATTTATTTATTTTATTTAAAATCTGTTCTTATTTTGGAGCCTTGTTCCCCCTTTATTTCAGACTTCATCCACATTTCCTGAGTTAAAAGGTGGAGAGGTGCACAAACCTCTTATCTGTTGCCAGTGTTCCATCAATCTTACTTGCCCTCTGCCACAGAGACCCCCCCCCCCACACACACACGCACACTCTTGCCTTCAGAAGATGCATGCTGACTCATATTATTGCAGCCAATTTGTTTTTTTTTTTTAAACAGGAGCCTTTGCTCCCCCTTAATGTTATGTTTTATTCATTTAACTAAAGGAGAGGTACATAAACCTCTTGAATGCTGCTGCTGCTGCCAGTGTTGGATCACTCTCACTCTTCACACTCTCACTCACACACACCTCGCTTTCACACACACACACACACACACACACACACACACACACACACACACACACACACACACACACACACAAACACACACACACACACTTTTTCTTTTATATTTATATTTTACACTCCTTAAACAGCAAAAGCGCTGCTTAGCGAGTGTAAAATAATGGCTTGATTGTTCTCGCATTCACTCACATGCACACATATACTGACACACACAAACAACACACACACATACACACACTTTTGTTTTTCTTTTTTCTTTTTTTTAATATATCTTACACTCACTAAACAGCAGAAGTGCTGCTTAGTGAGTGTAAAATAATGGCGGCCATTTCGTTTCCTCAGTTTTTGCTCCACGGCGGCTTCATATGCTGCCCTGAAGTGGCAGACATGTTTTTCAGTGGGCATTACTTGTACATTAATATTCTGCTGGAGAATGTTCTCCAGTCAGGGTATTGATATACAGTAAGTCCGTTATCTAAGAGGTAGTAAATAACTGGAGCTGACTACAAGAATCGAGAGTGCCTTGGACTTGAACCAAAGTCTGGTGTTGGGAGATGAAGATGATCAGAAAGAAGACCAGCAACATTGAAATTACTGAATAAATATGAATCTATAAAGCATCAATCAAATTTGTGAAATCTGGCTTTGCAATAAAAAAAATGTTGAAAAAGACTGAAATTTTGTAGAATTTATTAAACTTGTGGATGTACTGTAAACTTTATGACATTTGTGTTTAGAAGGACAGTAAAGGGAAAAAGTAACTATTGGTAAAACAATTTTTGTTCTTATCAGTATTTGTTAAACATTTCATGATTTATAAACCATGTTATATTGTTAAACAGCTATGCATATAGTGCAATCAGGGTATTTTTTTAACGTGAAAGTTAAATATATTAAAGTTATCAAGTGCTTTTTTGTAGTTGTAAGAAATATAGGTTTTATAGTATAACAAGGTAAGAAAGGCTGGACTGAAGTTTAAGTTAATGTAATGCTGTGAACTTGGGCAGCTGGAGTGTTGTGTAAAAATGAACTGATTGTGTTATATGTAGAATTAAGATAATTTCCCTTCTTTTACAAGGGTGGATGTCTCCTTTAATGTCATTGACTTTAACTATAAACAAGTTTTTTTGTAAGCAAATAGGCTTGAAAAATAGGACAAAGTGATGAAAGGCATGACAAATGCCAAGTTTCTTGCAACTGCAAATATATTAGCTTGTTTTCTTCCATTAGCAAATGTTCTTGGTGGGAGTCAAGAAGTCTACAGCTGATTGCAGTTGGCCAGAGGAATTTTGTATGTTGTCATCTGAGTGACATTTACAAAGATTCCTACATGTATCTGCAGAGTTGTTAGTTGCTCTTTTTTTCTCATTGCCTTCAACTTTTACATGAAGTCAAGCTGTCAGCAGGTACAAGCAATTAATCTTGAGAGTTCTGAACATTCATTGTGGAGGGAAATGCTCAATTTAAAAGTACAAGCAGCAGTTCAGTAAAAAATAAAGTCTGAAATTATGGGAAGTAATTAAGACATAGTATCCTTCTTAGCAGACTTAATATGTTAATGTACACATTTTCTTTGGGCTGTTTTCTGAAACCATGCAAGCTGCTTCTCATGTCATGGAAGGTAGGGTAAGAACAGACAGAAATCATTGTAAGTTGGAACACAAGCCGTAACGTGTTTTAGCATGGATAACCTTAATTTTAGATTAGGTAATGCCTGTGAGTGCGGCAGTCGATTTGGGGCAGTTTGTTCCTATCTGGAGGGTTTAACTTAATTTCATGAGATTGTACATAATTCTGTGTGTTTGTTATAATCTAATAGGGGATGGGGTTGCTCTTAAAATGTATTTAGTTTTTTTTTATGCTTTTCACTAAAGCAAAAAGTCTTGAAAAGTGTGACATAAGTTCAAATGGAGATTTGAAGAATCAGCTGTATAAAAGATCAGTCTGCCAAGCAGTATGTGCATGTATGACAAAGTTGGAAATGCATATTCAAGAAACTGTAAATGTAATTGGTGGGAATAATAGCTTTTAACATAATGGTTACTCCATCCATACTATATTGGAATGTAAATGACCTTACAGGTCCAGGTAAAAAGGAAAGCGTACTAAATTTTATTAAGAAATGTAGAGTGCAAATAGCAATGCCCCATGAAACACATTTGGGAAAAAATGAGCTTGCAAATTTGACAAAGAAAGAATTTCAAGGTTGCTATTTAGCAGAATATAAGAAACAAAGGAAAAGGGAAGTAATAATACTGATTTCTAGAGGAGCCCCAATATTGACAAAAGAGGAATTAAAGGCAATAATGGTAGAGTTGTAGTAGTAAGGGGCTATTGGCAATGAATGATTATTCTGGTATATATTTACATTCTATCAAAAACTGCTACTATGGAGCTTAAGAAAACATTGAGAGAAATCTGCTTTCAGCAGGGAATACTGCTAATAGGCAAGGACTGAAACTTGGTTTGCAATAATGTAGATGTATCACGTAGACCTAGAAGAGAAAATATAACAAAAGATGGTACATTTCTGAAGAAAGTTATGAGAATATTTGGCATGCAAGATGTGAATTCAGTAGTAGGAACTCATTCAGAATTTACATATTATTCCTCAAGGCACAGTAACTGGGCTAGACTGGATATAATTTATATTTT